>NC_088254.1:23782500-24062500 GCF_036013445.1 Caloenas nicobarica | reverse complement strand
TACCCCATCACACAGCTAAAACACACCACTCCTTCACCTACCTAAACCACCACACCCTCACGCTGCTGCCATCGTCCCCCCTGCACTGCCGCCCCTCGGGAACGCTGCTCCCGGGAGCCTCCAAAAATAAATTTAAATACACCCTGCCTGCGAAAACCCCGGCCCGAGCACGACCTGCGTCCCAACAATGGCGATGAACGTCGCCTCGCAGAGCGGCCGGGACCGGGGAAAAAAAAACCCGGCCGGGGGAAGGGAAAAAAAAAATCCCCCGGCTGGGGTTTTTTTTTTTTTTCTGTTTCAAATTTGAAATGTACCTGAAAAAAGGAGAAGCTATTAAATTGCAAGGACAACTACCTACAACTCCAAACCACATTCATACCACATCACACAGCTAAAAACATACCACTGCTCCTGTACCAAAACCTCCACACCCTCACGCTGCTGCCGCTCTTCCCCCCGTGCCGCCTCCCCGTTCGGGCATCGCCCCTTGGGGATGCTGTTCTCAGGAGCCTCTAAACTCACCCCGCCGGCAAAAACCCCAGTCCCGGCCCTTCCTCTGTCCCAACATGGGTGACAAATGTCACCTTGCAGAGCAGCTGGGACTGGGGAAAAAACAACAAAAACACCCACAACACCCAACCGGGGGAAAATAGAGAAAAAAATCCCCAGCTGGCTTTTTAAAAATTCTTTTTAATATTTCAAACTACCTACCACATTAACCTGCAAAGACAAATACACACAACCCCAAACCACATTCTCTCCACGCTTCACACTGTCCAAACACGCCGCTCGTCTGCTCCCGTACCGACCCCCGCCACGCTCCCGGCACGGCCTCTCCGTTGCCCGCCCCCGCGATGGGTCCCTGGGCGCTCGTGGAATTGCTGCTCCTGAGGTTGACAAACATCACCCTGTCTGCAAAAACCCTGCCTGACGCTGACCACCAAAGAAACAGTGATGAATGTTGTCTGGGAGAGTGGCTGGGACCAGGGAATAAAAACAACCAGCTGTGCTGAAATAAACCTTTCCCTGGCTGAGCTTTTTGTTACTCTACCTTAAAAAAAAAAATCTTCTACTATGTCAGCATTACATACAAACTGTGGATAAAAACAAGCGGCTCCTACTCAAGTTCTGGCACATTCTGAGACTACCACTCATTCACCATCCACTCTATTCCAACCCTCACTTACACCACTGTTATTTAACCACCCAACCGCCTGGACAGAGATGACCCCTATTCCATGGCCGCCCCTGGAACTGCCCAACGGCACGCCTCGTGACGTCGCCGCTCCGTCCCCTTTGAAAACCTTGGGCTTCGCGCCGACAAAAAATAAAAGGAGGATGCTTCGCTACGAGTGCCGCTCCTTTCCCTCGGTTTTTGCGCTCCGACAAACCTCGCTCCTCTTCTCGGTGGCTTTGGTGCTGCAACGTTGATTCAAGTGTGTCAGATTATCAGTGTGTGCTCTTTGATGTGTTGCTTTAATGCCAGCAGCTTTTCCAACAGCTGGATGAAGCTCTTCAATAGATCTTATGGGGATCCTTGAGGGTTCGCTCTGTTCCACGGCTGCTACTCCGCAAAACCTATAAACTACTTGGCCTGTGATAGACTGGCGGTCGTCGGCTGGGCCGAGTCCTAAGTTTAAGAACTCCTGCGCCCCAAAAGCCATTTGCTTCCCTTCCGGTGAGCGGTACTTGATTGCTACTGCTTAGAGAGACCGGCTGCAAATACTTCGTTTCCATTTCACCTGGTCTTCTCCTGTATCATTCTTGCAAATTTTTCAGTTTCGCCTGGTTTTCTGCTGTATTTTCCAGAAAAATTCTCCCCTTCTGGGAGATCCCCGGAAGTGATGCCCTTACAGTATCGCGTGGTGGCGTCACACGGAGGTCCTCGAGGCTGTTCTGTTTTAACTATGGGTCTGGCTGCGTGTTCGAGATATTCTGATAAATACGACAACTCGTCCTTCCCTGGTTCGCTCTCGCGAGGTGACCCCATATATTATTTCTGTCCCATCCTTCAGGGGATGCAATTGGTTTCCTAATGGGTAGCATGGCAGGAGGACGACAAGTCTGCATAAGTATTACTTCGTGCTTTCCTCTGACTTTTGTTTCTTCTTTTCTTCCTGTAAAGGTTTCTGCAGCAGCTCAATTTTTATTGACAATAACATTAGTGCAGCAGGTTTTGTGCCTATCTCCTCCCTTGGATTTTGTTTTTCTCCGTTGAGGATTTTCCTCTCCTGACAGGCGGGTTGCGGTCAGGTACTTAACAGTTTGCTATTAATTCTTTCCATCCTTCCTATGGCTCTTGAGCATGGTGAGCTGTTCTTCCACAGCTTTCCAATCGTGGCCATTACCACAGGCTCATTCCTCTGAGAATCTGGAACTCTAACTCACTCTGTGCCTCCATAAGTAATCAGGGATGGTGCCTGCCATCCTGCCGACATCGGTCGGTGTCGGGTGAGTGACTCGGGGCGCCGCTGGCTGAGAGCTGTTTTAGACCGCTTACCGTGCGACGTTAGAGTGATGGCAAGGGTGACTATTACTGCTTTGACAAAATATGCTGGGCATATTCAGGTGAGACGCAATTCAGAGTGATCTCTACCTGGACGGGAAATGCCGAAGGCTAAAGGGAAGCCCTCCTGTCGAGTCAAAGTTCGGAATGGACCCCCTCACTCACTAAACTCCTGCTCATAGAGGAGTCTAAGTGCGGCAGGGTCCAAACTTAGCCCCAGGCTGGATCTACGCTTTGTGTCTGTCGTGAGGTTCAGAATGGACCCCCTTGCTTTCTAAACTCTTCCTCGGAGAAGAGTCTAGGTGCGGCTGGATCCAAACTTAGCCCTGGATGGATCTACGGCTCATGTCTAAGAGACACAAAGCATAGGCGAAACACCTAGGGGATTATATTTATATATGGCCAAAGGATTGCATGTGCTCACTCAATCCCTTATATCGCTTAGCTGGGATTTCAGAGTTTCATCATTCTGCACCTCGACGTCCTTACCTCCCCTCCAGGGGCCTGGGGTCTGGTGGATTGCAGTCTGGATCCTTGGTCTCTTGAGGCAAACTCTCAGGCAAAGTCCAGGAAAATAAGGACTGACTGACTCGAACTGCTGCCTTTGCTGAGGTCCCACCCAAGTGTAGAAATTCCTGGGTATTTATACCCTTACAGACTATTTACCCACCCCTCACACCATGATTCAATCCAATAGCTACAGTTGAGTCTAGAGTCTTCTTGCTTCTTAGTGGATCCTTTGCACTGACCTCAGACAGACCTTTGCTTTGTGCAGCTGTAGATACGGTTTACAGTCCACGGGCACTTCATGCCAGCCTTGAATGTAGTGTTTTCTCTGAATGAATCCTATTTGTTCAAAAAAGTGCAATGCAGGCCTGATCTCACAGGTGGCAATCGTAGTCTGTAGCTGCTTTTGTTGCCATGAAGCAAAGGTTGTAATGACAAGTGATATACTCTTAAGAGGCATTTTCTTAGGCTAAAAAGACTCATAATGACAATGTGGTCACCTACAAAGAAACAAAATTAGTTAAGACACTGTCTGTGAAATAACAGCACGCTAATCAACAATGATCTTTGGTATCGACTGTAAAACACAAGTGAAGAGACTGTCCGCTCCCCCTGCCCGTGGATACTCTATCCTGGATGATGGTACAAATTTTGCCTACAGACTTGAATGTGTCAATAGATTAACCATGGATGCCTGGGGCTCGGTCCACCCACACCTGACTCCGTGCCTCCGGGCAGAGCAGCTCCAAGACAAACACGCACATGTGCAGACTGACGCTGCACAGAACGCTACAAACACCACCACTCCAACAGCACCAAAAACGTTCAACAATGCGAACAACTCCAACAACAGAGACGGCACCAAAACAAACTACAGGGAGGCAGTGGTGAGGCGAGGAGCCTCTACTGCAACTCCAAAACAAAAAGGAGCCGAACATCACGGCTCCTTACAAGACGGCGGCACTGGCACAAACAAACAGAGACGGCGCAAGTGCAAGTAACTCCTGCAAAACCTAAAGACTTCAGGATGCTGGGAAGAAGTGCCAGTCCCTTAGACTGGATGGGTAGAGAGCAGAGCTGCCCACGCAGCCCAGAACTACACCATAAAACAACTGACCAGAAACGTCCGAGGCGCAAGAACCATCCACGCTTTCAGCTGCTGATACAAGAAAACTGGCACTCAATTGGCACTAGGCCAATCGGCACCTGCATTCCAGACCCCGGGATGGCGCCTGAGATGCCTGTCGTGCCCCTCGGGCACGACGAGACCCCCAGGATTGTCTGAACGGCGCAAGGCAGGCTTCCCGAAGTACACGACAACGCAGACACAGGCTGGAGCTGCCCTGCCCAAGCTGGCATCGCACTGTAAGGTTCCCTGCGCCCTTTACCCACCCAAAGGGGACTGTTCCTGGATGGTACTTTCCCCTCTGAGACCTTTAGCCCCCCGCCCCTGCAGTTCCCAGCCTCTCCCCAGGCCCCGTGCCTCCACTTAGCTTTCAAAGGCCCAAGGGACTGGATCCATCCACGGAGGAAAACACCGCATGGGCTCATGGGGATCTTCGTCCATTGCCGGGTTTCTCTTCAACATCTGCAACAACACAAGTAAACACACACTCACTAAGCAGTGCCAGCACGAAGTATTGCGAGGTCAACGCTGACCCCTTCCACAACACCCACCTCCTCTTAAGTTCCCAGGCATTCCATTCAGCTGCTTATGCCATGGGGTCCACAAAACACCTGCAAAACAAGAAGGAAACGCTGAACCGTGTCACCGGGCAATACTGTGCTCCTGAACACCAGCCACCGCCTCACCTGCTTGGCTGCTGGTCGGCATGCGGATTCGCCCCTCCGAGCTTGCCTGTAGCGCCTGCTAAAACAAAGGCGCATGCTCAGATGCTGCCCAAAAGCACAGCCTGCCTGCACACGGTCCCATCTCCCGCTCCTTTACCTTGGCTGCTTGCCCACGTGGCCTCCGTCACCTTCACCTGCCACGCTGTTGACCACGTTGAGGCCCAGCTACCACCTGTAAAACACAAGCAAAGGATGCTTGTACCTGCACCAGAAACACAAGACCTGAAATGAGACGCTGCTTCGGCCCAGCGCTCCTTGCTCACCTTGCCCGAGGAGCTGCGGTGCCGATACCCGGCTTTCCTCTTGGCTTCACACCTATAAAATAGAGAAACAACCAAACTTACATAGAGGCACACGGCACACCATCCCTCCGAGACCTCACACCGGCCCACCTGCTCACGGCGCTCGGCTTGCCTCTTCCGTCGCTCTTGTGAGCCCATTTTTCCCTCTGCATCTGAAATTAAGTTATTCAACAAGTCACCCAGATGCTGATCAACAGCTTGACCATTCTACAGGTCTGCTTTCTATTCACAAACAACACCAGAAGCTCTAATCGTGTCCCTAAAACACTGGTGGGGGGACTGCCCATTCCCCCGCCCACAGCTACTCAGTCCCAGATGACTGTACAACCTTTGCCTACACTATTTAACATCTCAACAGATTAACCGTGGATTCCTACAGCTCAGTCCACCCACCCCTGGCTCTACGCCTGCGGGCAGAGCAGCTCCAAGCCAAACGCGCACACTGATGTTCCACAGAACACTACAAACAGCACGCCTGCAACAGCGCCAATAATGCTCAACAATGAAAACGACTCCAACAGAGACGGCATCGATCAAAAGAACCTGTGGGGAGGCAGTGATGAGGCCAGGAGCCTGTACTGCAACCCCAAAACAAAAGGGGCCGAACATCACGGCCCCTTACGAGACGGCAGCACTGGCACGGCAAACAGAGATGGCGGCACTGGCACAAGAAGGTCCTGCAAGACCTAAGAACTTCTTCCCAGCATCCTGAAGTGCCAGTCCCTTAGACTGGATGGGTAGAGAGCAGAGCTGCCCACGCAGCCCAGAACTACATCATAAAACCACTGACCAGAAACGTCCGAGGCGCAAGAACCATCCACGCTTTCGGCTGCTGATACAAGAAAACTGGCACCCAATTGGCACTAGGCCAATCGGCACTGGCATTCCAGACCCCGGGATGGCGCCTGAGATGCCTGTCGTGCCCCTCGGGCACGACGAGACCCCCAGGATCGTCTGAACGGCGCAAGGCAGGCTTCCCGAAGTACACTACAATGCAGACACAGGCTGGAGCTGCCCTGCCCAAGCTGACATCGCACTGTAAGGTTCCCTGCGCCCTTTACCCACCCAAAGGGGATTGGTCCTGGACGGCACTTTCCCCTCTGAGACCTTTAGCCCCCCGCCCCTGCAGTTCCCAGCCCCTCCCCAGGCCCCGTGCCTCCACTTAGCTTTCAGAGGGCCAAGGGACTGAATCCATCCACGGAGGAGAACACCACATGGGCTCACGGGGATCTTCCTGCATTGCCGGGTTCCTCTTCAACATCTGCAACAACACAAGTTAACACACGCTCACTAAGCAGTGCCAGCACTAAATATCATGTGCATCAACACCGACGACATCCACAGCACCCACCTCCTCTTAAGTTCCCAGGCGTTCCATTCAGCCTCTCGTGCCATGGGTGCAGGCAGAAACCCTCACCACTCGTGGCACCTAAGACAGCAGGAAACAAAACAGCTCTAGTGCTTGGGACAAGTCCCCAGCCCCACACTCCTCCCCACCCCTACCCCTGCTGACTGCAAACGGTCCTCTGAGTCCGAAGGGGTCCACAAAGCCCCTGCAAAACAAGAAGGAAATGCTGAACCGAGTCACCAGGCAATACTGTGCTCCTGAACACCAACCACCTCCTCACCTTCTTAGCTGCTGGCCGGCGTGCGGCTTCACCCCTCCGAGCTTGCCTGTAGCGCCTGCTAAAACAAAGGCGCATGCTCAGATGCTGCCCAAAAGCACAGCCTGCCCGCAGACGGTCCCATCTCCCACTCCTTTACCTTGGCTGCTCGCCCACCTGGCCTCCGTCACCTTCACCTGCCACGCTGTTGACCGCGTTGAGGCCCAGCTACCACCTGTAACACACAAGCAAAGGATGCTCGTACCTGCACCAGAAACACAACACCTGAAATGAGACGCTGCTTCGGCCCAGCGCTCCTTGCTCACCTTGCCCGAGGAGCTGCGGTGCTGATATCCGGCTTTCCTCCTCGCTTCACACCTATAAAATAGAGAAACAACCAAACTTACCTAGAGGCACACGGCACACCTTCCCTCTGAGACCTCGCACTGGCCCACCTGCTTACGGCGCTTGGCTTGCCTCTTCCGTCGCTCTTTTAGGCCAAGTTTTCCCTCTGCATCTGAAATCAAGGTATTCAACAGGTCACCCAGATGCTGATCAACAGCTTGACCATTCCACAGGTCTGCTTTCTATTCATAAATAACACCAGAAGCTCTAATCGAGCCCCTAAATTACTGGTGAAGGGACTGCCCACTGCCCCTGCCCACAGCTGCTCCATCCTAGATGACTGAACAACCTTTGCCCACACTATTAGATACATCAAGAGATTAACCATGGACTCCTAGGGCTCAGTCCACCCACCCATGACTCTACGCCTCCGGGCAAAGCAGCTCCGAGCCAAACGCGCACATGCGAAGACTGACGCTCCACAGAAAGCTACAAACAGCACGACTGCAACAGCACCAAAAATGCACAACAATGAGAATGACTCCAAGACCAGAGACTGCATCAATCAAAAGAACCTGTGGGGAGGCAGAAGAGAGGCGAGAAGCCTCTACTGCAACCCCAAAACAAAAAGGAGCCGAACGTCACGGCCCCTTACGAGACGGCGGCACTGGCACAAACAAACCAAACGACCGAGACGGCGGCACTGGCAAAACGCTCCCGCAATACCTAAGAACTTCTTCCCAGCATCCTGAAGTACCAGTCCCTTAGACTGGATGGGTAGAGAGCAGAGCTGCCCACTCAGCCCAGAACTACACCATAAAACAACTGACCAGAAACGTCCGAGGTGCAAGAACCATCCACGCTTTCGGCTGGTGATACAAGAAAAGCAGCACCCAATTGGCGCTAGGCCAATCAGCACCGGCATTCCAGACCCCGGGATGGCGCCTGACATGCCTGTCGTGCCCCTTGGGCACGACGAGACCCCAGGATTGTCTGAACGGCGCAAGGCAGGCTTCCCAAAGTACACGACAACGCAGACACAGGCTGGAGCTGCCCTGCCCAAGTTGGCATCGCACTGTAAGGTTCCCTGTACCCTTTACCCACCCAAATGGGACTGGTCCTGGACGGCCCTTTCCCCTCTGAGAACTTTAGCCCCCCTGCAGTTCCCAGCACCTCCCCAGCCCCCGTGCCTCCACTTAGCTTTCAGAGGCCCAAGGGACAGGATCCATCCAACAGAGGTAAACACCACATGGGCTCACGGGGATCTTCCTGCAGTTGCCAGTTTCCCCTTCATCACCTGCAATAAGAAAAGAAAACAGACGCACACTATTGAGCACCAGGGTAATATTTACCACTACTAGTCTAATAGCCACTGCTCACCTTGGCTGAGTTCTGGGAAGGACATTTGAATGATCCATCCACCAGGGGCCACCGCCCGCTGCAAGGGTTCTGGGGACAACACCCTGTTCTGTGGGTGATCAGGGAGGCGATGAGCCATCCCATAGCCAAAAAGACACTCTGCCTTATGGCCCCGCTGCTTCCTGCAGAAGTGCTAGAACTCCATCTACAGATACAAGACGCTCACTCTAACCCCTGCTAGATAACCTGAGCATCAGTCCTAGGAGAAAAGATTATACCAGCAGCTTGGTATACAGCAGTAAAAACCAAAAAAACAATGCTCCATTTTCATTGCAGTCAGGAGTTCTGGGAAAACGTGAAACACCTGAAATTGATTTAGTAAATTAAACATAGTTACAAACATACTTTCTGCTACAGCTGCTGTTGAACCTTTGCTGCTCCTGAAGCTCTTACCTCTAGCAGACACCTCCACTTCTCCAAACAGGTCTGTCCATGCTGACTAAACAGCTCAAAAGCTGCCCACTGCTGAAGGAGCAGCAGAGAACCAGCACCAAAGCAGCCCTGGAGTAGAATGAGCTCCCTGCCCAGGGGCTGGGGCTCAAATACCCCGGGCCCTGCCCACCCCCCCTCCCACAATCGCCTGGGGAAGGGGAGGGGTCAATCGGCCCGGGCCTCGCCCACCACCCTGACCAAACCACCTGGGGAAGGGGCAGGGTCAATAATTACTATGGTAATAAATAGATTCTACGAGAATCTCTTCTAAAAAGTAACCCAGGGCTTTCTTTGCCTCCCCAGGACTCCAAAGGTCTCCCCAGGACCCCCCTCATCTTCCAGGGCTCCCCAGACCCTCCCCAGCTATCGCGTCGTCTCCCGGGGGCTCCTCTGAGATCCACCGTCCTCCCCAGGGTTCGCATCGATTCTCCGAGGCTGCCAAGTTCTCCCCAGGGCTCGTCTTGGTTCCTCAGGGCTCCCCAAAAAGTGTCTTGGTTCCTGAGGGCTCCCCAAAACGTGTCTGGTTTCCCAGGGCTCCCCAATCCTTCCCAGGGCTCCCCAAAACGTGTCTTGGTTCCTCACGGCTATCCCAAAACGTGTCTTGGTTCCTCAGAGCTCCCCATTCTTTCGCAGGGCTCCCCAAAACATGTCTTGGTTCCCAGGGCTCCCCATTCCTCCCCAGAGGTCCCCAAAACGTGTCTTGCTTCCCAGGGTTCCCCAAAACGTGTCTTGGTTCCTCGGGGCTCCCCATTCCTCCCCAGGGCTCCCCAAAACGTGCCTTGCATGTTCAGGGCTCCCCATTCTTCCTCTGGGCGCCCCATTCTTCCTCAGTGGTCCCCAAAACGTGCCTTGATTCCCCAGGGCTCCCCATTCCTCCCCAGGGCTCCCCAAAACGTGTCTTGGTTCCTCAGGGCTCCCCATTCCTCCCCAGGGCTCCCCAAAACTTGTCTTGCTTCCCAGGGCTCCCCATTCCTCCCCAGGGCTCCCCAAAATGTGTCTTGGTTCCTCAGGGCTCCGCATTCCTCCCCAGGACTCCCAAAACAGTCTCTTGGTTCCCCGGAGCTCCCCAAAACGTGTCTTGGTTCCCCAGGGCTCCCCAAAACGTGTCTTGGTTCCTCAGGTCTTCCCATTCCTCCCCAAGGCTCCCCAAAATATGTCTTTGTTCCTCAGGGCTCCCCAAAACGTGTCTTGGTTCCCCATTCCTTCCCAAAACGTGTATTGGTTCCTCAGGGCTCCCCATTGCGCCCCAGGGCTCCCCAAAACGTGTCTTGGTTCCCCAGGCCTCCCCATTGCTCCCCAGGGCTCCCCAGAACGTGTCTTGGTTCCTCAGAGCTCCCCATTCCTCCCCAGGGCTCCCCAAAACGTGTCTTGGTTCCTCAGAGCTCCCCATTCCTCCCCAGGGCTCCCCAAAACGTGTCTTGGTTTCTCGGGGCTCCCCATTCCTCCCCAGGGCTCCCCAGAACGTGTCTTGGTTCCTCAGAGCTCCCCATTCCTCCCCAGGGCTCCCCAAAACGTGTCATGGTTCCTCAGGGCTCCCCATTCCTCCTCAGGGCTCCCCAAAACGTGTCTTGGTTTCTCGGGGCTCCCCATTCCTCCCCAGGTCTCCCCAAAACGTGTCTTGATTCCTCAGGGCTCCCCATTCCTCCCCAGGGCTCCCCAAAACGTGTCTTGGTTCCTCAGGGCTCCCCATTCCTCCCCAGGGCTCCCCAAAACGTGTCTTGGTTCCCCTGAGCTCCCCATTCCTCCCCAGGGCTCCCCAACACGTGTCTTGGTTCCTCAGGGCTCCCCATTCCTCCCCAGGGCTCCCCAAAACGTGTCTTGGTTCCTCAGGGCTCCCCATTCCTCCTCAGGGCTCCCCAAAACGTGTCTTGGTTCCCCAGGGCTCCCCAAAACGTGTCTTGGTTCCCCAGGTCTCCCCATTGCTCCCCAGGGCTCCCCAAAACGTGTCTTGTTTCCTCAGGGCTCCCCATTCCTCCCCAGGGCTCCCCAAAACGTGTCTTGGTTCCTCACGGCTCCCCATTACTCCTCAGGGCTCCCCAAAACGTGTCTTGGTTCCCCAGAGCTCCCCATTCCTCCCCAGGGCTCCCCAAAACGTGTCTTGGTTCCTCAGGGCTCCCCAAAACGTGTCTTGGTTCCCCAGGTCTCCCCATTCCTCCTCAGAGCTCCCCAAAACGTGTCTTGGTTCCTCAGGGCTCCCCATTCCTCCCCAGAGCTCCCCAAAACGTGTCTTGGTTCCTCGGGGCTCCCCATTCCTCCACAGAGCTCCCCAAAACGTGTCTTGGTTGCCCAGGGCTCCCCATTCCTCCTCAGGGCTCCCCATTGCTCCCCAGGGCTCCCCAACATGTGTCTTGGTTCTTCAGGGCTCCCCATTCCTCCCCAGGGCTCCCCAGAATGTGTCTTGGTTCCTCAGGGCTCCCCAAAACGTGTCTTGGTTCCTCAGGGCTCCCCATTCCTCCCCAGGGCTCCCCAAAACGTGTCTTGGTTCCCCACGGCTCCCCAAAACGTGTCTTGGTTCCCAGGGCTCCCCAAAACATGTCTTGGTTCCCCAAAGCTCCCAAAAAACGTGTCTTGGTTCCCCAGGGCTCCCCAAAACGTGTCTTGGTGCCTCAGGGCTCCCCATTCCTCCCCAGGGCTCCCCAAAACGTGTCTTGGTTCCTCGGGGCTCCCCAAAACATGTCTTGGTTCCTCGGGGCTCCCCAAAACGTGTCTTGGTTCCCCAGAGCTCCCCATTCCTCCCCAGGGCTCCCCAAAACGTGTCTTGGTTCCTCACGGCTATCCCAAAACGTGTCTTGGTTCCTCAGAGCTCCTCATTCTTTCCCAGGGCTCCCCAAAACATGTCTTGGTTCCCAGGGCTCCCCATTCCTCCCCAGGGCTCCCCAAAACGTGCCTTGCATGTTCAGGGCTCCCCATTCTTCCTCTGGGCGCCCCATTCTTCCTCAGTGGTCCCCAAAACGTGCCTTGATTCCCCAGGGCTCCCCATTCCTCCCCAGGGCTCCGCATTCCTCCCCAGGGCTCCCCAAAACGTGTCTTGGTTCCTCAGGGCTCCGCATTCCTCCCCAGGACTCCCAAAACAGTCTCTTGATTCCCCGGTGCTCCCCAAAATGTGTCTTGGTTCCCCAGGGCTCCCCAAAACGTGTCTTGGTTCCTCAGGTCTTCCCATTCCTCCCCAAGGCTCCCCAAAATATGTCTTTGTTCCTCAGAGCTCCCCAAAACGTGTCTTGGTTTCCCATTCCTCCCCAAAACGTGTATTGGTTCCTCAGGGCTCCCCATTGCGCCCCAGGGCTCCCCAAAATGTGTCTTGGTTCCCCAGGGCTTCCCATTCCTCCCCAGAGCTCCCCAAAACGTGTCTTGGTTCCTCACGGCTCCCCATTACTCCTCAGGGCTCCCCATTGCTCCCCAGGGCTCCCCAACATGTGTCTTGGTTCTTCAGGGCTCCCCAAAACGTGTCTTGGTTCCTCAGGGCTCCCCATTCCTCCCCAGGGCTCCCCAAAACGTGTCTTGGTTCCCCACGGCTCCCCAAAACGTGTCTTGGTTCCCAGGGCTCCCCAAAACATGTCTTGGTTCCCCAAAGCTCCCAAAAAATGTGTCTTGGTTCCCCAGGGCTCCCCATTCCTCGCCAGGGCTCCCCAAAACGTGTCTTGGTTCTTCAGGACTCCCCAAAACATGTCTTGGTTCCTCGGGGCTCCCCAATCCATGTCTTGGTTCCTCAGGGCTCCCCAAAACGTGTCTTGGTTCCTCAGGGCTCCCCATTCCTCCCCAGGGCTCCCCAAAACGTGTCTTGGTTCCTCAGGGCTCCCCATTCCTCCCCAGGGCTCCCCAAAACGTGTCTTGGTTCCCCTGAGCTCCCCATTCCTCCCCAGGGCTCCCCAACACGTGTCTTGGTTCCTCAGGGCTCCCCATTCCTCCCCAGGGCTCCCCAAAACGTGTCTTGGTTCCTCAGGGCTCCCCATTCCTCCTCAGGGCTCCCCAAAACGTGTCTTGGTTCCCCAGGGCTCCCCATTGCTCCCCAGGGCTCCCCAAAACGTGTCTTGTTTCCTCAGGGCTCCCCATTCCTCCCCAGGGCTCCCCAAAACGTGTCTTGGTTCCTCACGGCTCCCCATTACTCCTCAGGGCTCCCCAAAACGTGTCTTGGTTCCCCAGAGCTCCCCATTCCTCCCCAGGGCTCCCCAAAACGTGTCTTGGTTCCTCAGGGCTCCCCAAAACGTGTCTTGGTTCCCCAGGTCTCCCCATTCCTCCTCAGAGCTCCCCAAAACGTGTCTTGGTTCCTCAGGGCTCCCCATTCCTCCCCAGAGCTCCCCAAAACGTGTCTTGGTTCCTCGGGGCTCCCCATTCCTCCACAGAGCTCCCCAAAACGTGTCTTGGTTGCCCAGGGCTCCCCATTCCTCCTCAGGGCTCCCCATTGCTCCCCAGGGCTCCCCAACATGTGTCTTGGTTCTTCAGGGCTCCCCATTCCTCCCCAGGGCTCCCCAGAATGTGTCTTGGTTCCTCAGGGCTCCCCAAAACGTGTCTTGGTTCCTCAGGGCTCCCCATTCCTCCCCACGTCTCCCCAAAACGTGTCTTGGTTCCCAGGGCTCCCCAAAACATGTCTTGGTTCCCCAAAGCTCCCAAAAAACGTGTCTTGGTTCCCCAGGGCTCCCCAAAACGTGTCTTGGTGCCTCAGGGCTCCCCATTCCTCCCCAGGGCTCCCCAAAACGTGTCTTGGTTCCTCGGGGCTCCCCAAAACATGTCTTGGTTCCTCGGGGCTCCCCAAAACGTGTCTTGGTTCCCCAGAGCTCCCCATTCCTCCCCAGGGCTCCCCAAAACGTGTCTTGGTTCCTCACGGCTATCCCAAAACGTGTCTTGGTTCCTCAGAGCTCCTCATTCTTTCCCAGGGCTCCCCAAAACATGTCTTGGTTCCCAGGGCTCCCCATTCCTCCCCAGGGCTCCCCAAAACGTGCCTTGCATGTTCAGGGCTCCCCATTCTTCCTCTGGGCGCCCCATTCTTCCTCAGTGGTCCCCAAAACGTGCCTTGATTCCCCAGGGCTCCCCATTCCTCCCCAGGGCTCCGCATTCCTCCCCAGGGCTCCCCAAAACGTGTCTTGGTTCCTCAGGGCTCCGCATTCCTCCCCAGGACTCCCAAAACAGTCTCTTGATTCCCCGGAGCTCCCCAAAACGTGTCTTGGTTCCCCAGGGCTCCCCAAAACGTGTCTTGGTTCCTCAGGTCTTCCCATTCCTCCCCAAGGCTCCCCAAAATATGTCTTTGTTCCTCAGAGCTCCCCAAAACGTGTCTTGGTTTCCCATTCCTCCCCAAAACGTGTATTGGTTCCTCAGGGCTCCCCATTGCGCCCCAGGGCTCCCCAACACGTGTCTTGGTTCCTCAGGGCTCCCCATTCCTCCCCAGAGCTCCCCAAAACGTGTCTTGGTTCCCCTGAGCTCCCCATTCCTCCCCAGGGCTCCCCAACACGTGTCTTGGTTCCTCAGGGCTCCCCATTCCTCCCCAGGGCGCCCCAAAACGTGTCTTCGTTCCCCAGGGCTCCCCATTCCTCCCCAGGGCGCCCCAAAACGTGTCTTCATTCCCCAGGGCTCCCCATTCCTCCCCAGGGCGCCCCAAAACGTGTCTTCATTCCCCAGGGCTCCCCATTCCTCCCCAGGGCGCCCCAAAACGTGTCTTCATTCCCCAGGGCTCCCCATTCCTCCCCAGGGCACCCCAAAACGTGCCTTGCATGTTCAGGGCTCCCCATTCTTCCTCAGGGCTCCCCAAAACGTGTCTTGGTTCCTCAGGGCTTCCCATTCCTCCCCAGGGCTCCCCAAAACGTGCCTTGATTCCCCAGGGCTCCCCATTCCTTCCCGGGGTTCCCCAAAACGTGTCTTGGTTCGTCAGGGATCCCCATTCTTCCTCAGGGCTCCCCAAAACGTGTCTTGGTTCCTCAGGGCTCCCCAAAACATGTCTTGGTTCCCCAAGGTACACTTTGCTATTAATTCCCTTTCCATCGTTCCTATGGCTCTTGAGCATAGTGAGCTGTTCTTCCACAGCTTTCCAATCGTGGCCATTACCACAGGCTCATTCCTCCGAGCATCTGGACCTCTAACTCGCCCTGTGCCTCCATCAGTAATCGGGGACGGTGCCTGCCATCCTGCCGCCATCGGTTGGTGTCGGGTGAGTGACTCGGGGCGCCGCTGGCCGAGAGCGGTTTTAGATCGCTTACCGTGCGATGTTAGAGTGATGGCAAGAGGGACGATTACTGCTTTGACAAAATATGCCGGGCATATTCAGGTGAGACGTGATTCAGAGCGATCTGTACGTGGACGGGAAATGCCAAAGGCTAAAGGGGGGCACTCCTGTTGAGTCGAAGTTCAAATGGGACCCCCTTGCTTACTAAACTCCTGCCCAGAGAGGAGTCTAAGTGCAGCAGGGTCCAAACTTAGCCCCAGGCTGGATCTACGCTTTGTGTCTGTCGTGAGGTTCAGAATGGACCCCCTTGCTTTCTAAACTCTTCCTCGGAGAAGAGTCTAGGTGCGGCTGGATCCAAACTTAACAGATGGATCTACAGCTCATGTCTAAGAGACACAAAGCATAGGGGAAACACCTAAGGGATTATATTTATGTGGCCAAAGGTTTGCGTGCTCTCTCAACCCCTTATATCACTTAGCTGGGATTTCAGAGTTTCATCATTCTGCACCATGATGTCCTTACCTCCCCTCCAGGGCCTGGGGTCTGGTGGATTGCGGTTCGGATCCTTGGTCTCTTGAGGCAAACTCTCAGGCAAAGTCCATGAAAACAAGTAGCCGAACAGAGTGGTACGGCACGAGGGCTGACTCGAACTGCTGCCTTTGCTGAGGTCCCACCCGAGTGTAGAAATTCCTGGGTATTTATACCCTTACAGACTATTTACCCACCCCTCACACCATGATTCAATCCCATAGCAACAGTTGTGTCTGGAGTCTTCTTGCTTCTTAGTGGATCCTTTGCACTGACCTCAGACAGGTCTTTGCTTTGTGCAGCTGTAGATAAGGTTTACGGTCCATAGGCACTTCATGCTGCCTTGAATGTAGTGTTTTCTGTGAATGAATCCCATTTGTTCAAAGAAGTGCAATGCAGGCCTGATCTCACAGGTGGCAATCGTAGTCTGTAGCTGCTTTTGTTGCCATGAAGCAAAGGTCATAATGACAAGTGATATACTCTTAAGAGGCATTTTCTTTAGCTAAAAAGACTCATATTGACAACGTGGTCACCTACAAAGAAAAAAAAATTATTTAAGACACTGTCTGTGAAATAACAGCACGCTAGTCAACAATGATCTTTGGTATCAACTGTAAAACACAAGTGAAGAGACTGTCCACTCTCCCTGCCCATGGATACTCTATTGTGGATGATGGTACAAATTTTGCCTACAGACTTGAATGTGTCAATAGATTAACCATGGATGCCTGGGGCTTGGTCCACCCACACCTGACTCCCCGTGCCTCCGGGCAGAGCAGCTCCAAGACAAACACGCACATGTGCAGACTGACGCTGCACAGAACGCTACAAACACCACCACTCCAACAGCACCAAAAACGTTCAACAAGGCGAACAACTCCAACAACAGAGACGGCACCAAAACAAACTACAGGGAGGCAGTGGTGAGGCGAGGAGCCTCTACTGCAACCCCAAAACAGAAAGGAGCCAAACATCACGGCCCCTTACGAGACGGCGCCACTGGCACAAACAAACAGAGACGGCGCAAGTGCAAGTAACTCCTGCAAAACCTAAAGACTTCAGGATGCTGGGAAGAAGTGCCAGTCCCTTAGACTGGATGGGTAGAGAGCAGAGCTGCCCACACAGCCCAGAACTACACCATAAAACAACTGACCAGAAACGTCCGAGGCGCAAGAACCATCCACGCTTTCGGCTGCTGATACAAGAAAAGCAGCACCCAATTGGCACTAGGCCAATCGGCACCCGCATTCCAGACCCCGGGACGGCGCCTGAGATGTCTGTCATGCCCCTCGGGCACGACGAGACCCCCAGGATTGTCTGAACGGCGCAAGGCAGGCTTCCCGAAGTACACGACAACGCAGACACAGGCTGGAGCTGCCCTGCCCAAGCTGGCATCGCACTGTAAGGTTCCCTGCGCCCTTTACCCACCCAAAGGGGACTGTTCCTGGATGGCCCTTTCCCCTCTGAGACCTTTAGCCCCCCGCCCCTGCAGTTCCCAGCCCCTCCCCAGGCCCCGTGCCTCCACTTAGCTTTCAGAGGGCCAAGGGACTGAATCCATCCACGGAGGAAAACACCACATGGGCTCACGGGGATCTTCCTGCATTGCTGGGTTCCTCTTCAACATCTGCAACAACACAAGTTAACACACACTCACTAAGCAGTGCCAGCACTAAATATCATGTGCATCAACACCGACGACATCCACAGCACCCACCTCCCCCGAAGTTCCCAGGCGTTCCATTCAGCCTCTCGTGCCATGGGTGCAGGCAGAAACCCTCACCACTCGTGGCACCTAAGACAGCAGGAAAACAGCTCTAGTGCTTGGGACAAGTCCCCAGCCCCACACTCCTCCCCACCCCTACCCCTGCTGACTGCAAACGGTCCTCTGAGTCCAAAGGGGTCCACAAAGCCCCTGCAAAACAAGAAGGAAACGCTGAACCGAGTCACCGGGCAATACTGTGCTCCTGAACACCAACCACCTCCTCACCTTCTTAGCTGCTGGCCAGCGTGCGGCTTCACCCCTCCGAGCTTGCCTGTAGCGCCTGCTAAAACAAAGGCGCATGCTCAGATGCTGCCCAAAAGCACAGCCTGCCCGCAGACGGTCCCATCTCCCACTCCTTTACCTTGGCTGCTCGCCCACCTGGCCTCCGTCACCTTCACCTGCCACGCTGTTGACCGCGTTGAGGCCCAGCTACCACCTGTAACACACAAGCAAAGGATGCTCGTACCTGCACCAGAAACACAACACCTGAAATGAGACGCTGCTTAGGCCCAGCGCTCCTTGCTCACCTTGCCCGAGGAGCTGCGGTGCTGATATCCGGCTTTCCTCCTCGCTTCACACCTATAAAATAGAGAAACAACCAAACTTACCTAGAGGCACACGGCACACCTTCCCTCTGAGACCTCGCACTGGCCCACCTGCTTACGGCGCTTGGCTTGCCTCTTCCGTCGCTCTTTTAGGCCAAGTTTTCCCTCTGCATCTGAAATCAAGGTATTCAACAGGTCACCCAGATGCTGATCAACAGCTTGACCATTCCACAGGTCTGCTTTCTATTCATAAATAACACCAGAAGCTCTAATCGAGCCCCTAAATTACTGGTGAAGGGACTGCCCACTGCCCCTGCCCACAGCTGCTCCATCCTAGATGACTGAACAACCTTTGCCCACACTATTAGATACATCAAGAGATTAACCATTGACTCCTAGGGCTCAGTCCACCCACCCATGACTCTACGCCTCCGGGCAAAGCAGCTCCGAGCCAAACGCGCACATGCGAAGACTGACGCTCCACAGAACGCTACAAACAGCACGACTGCAACAGCACCAAAAACGCACAACAATGAGAATGACTCCAAGACCAGAGACTGCATCAATCAAAAGAACCTGTGGGGAGGCAGAAGAGAGGCAAGAAGCCTCTACTGCAACCCCAAAACAAAAAGGAGCCGAACGTCACGGCCCCTTATGAGACGGCGGCACTGGCACAAACCAACCAACCAACCGACCGAGACGGCGGCACTGGCACAAACCAACCAACCAACCGAGACGGCGGCACTGGCACAAACCAACCAACCAACCAACCGAGACGGCGGCACTGGCAAAACGCTCCCGCAAGACCTAAGAACTTCTTCCCAGCATCCTGAAGTGTCAGTTCCTTAGACTGGATGGGTAGAGAGGAGAGCTGCCCACGCAGCCCTGAACACCACCATAAAACAACTGACCAGAAACGTCCGAGGCGCAAGAACCATCCACGCTTTCGGCTGCTGATACAAGAAAACTGGCACCCAATTGGCGATAGGCCAATCGGCACCCGCATTCCAGACCCCGGGATGGCACCTGACATGCCTGTCGTGCCCCTCGGGCACGACGAGACCCCAGGATCGTCTGAACGGCGCAAGGCAGGCTTCCCGAAGTACACGACAACGCAGACACAGGCTGGAGCTGCCCTGCCCAAGCTGGCATCGCACTGTAAGGTTCCCTGCGCCCTTTACCCACCCAAAGGGGACTGGTCCTGGACGGCCCTTTCCCCTCTGAGACCTTTAGCCCCCCGCCCCTGCAGTTCCCAGCCCCTTCCCAGCCCCCGTGCCTCCACTTAGCTTTCAGAGGGCCAAGGGACTGAATCCATCCACGGAGGAAAACACCACATGGGCTCATGGGGATCTTCCTGCAGTTGCCAGTTTCCCCTTCATCACCTGCAGTAAGAAAAGAAAACAGACACACACTATTGAGCACCAGGGTATTATTTACCAGTACTAGTCTAATAGCCACTGCTCACCTTGGCTGAGTTCTGGGAAGGACATTTGAATGATCCATCCACCAGGGGCCACCGCCCGCTGCAAGGGTTCTGGGGACAACACCCTGTTCTGTGGGTGATCAGGGAGGCGATGAGCCATCCCATAGCCAGAAAGACACTCTGCCTTATGGCCCCACTGCTTCCTTCAGAAATGCTAGAACTCCATCTACAGATACAAGACGCTCACTCTAACCCCTGCTAGATCACCTGAGCATCAGTCCTAGGAGAAAAGATTATACCAGCAGCTTGGTATACAGCAGTAAAAACCAGAAAAACAATGCTCCATTTTCATTGCAGTCAGGGGTTCTGGGAAAACGTGAAGCACCTGAAATTGATTTAGTAAATTAAACAGAGTTACAAACATACTTTCTGCTACAGCTGCTGTTGAACCTTTGCTGCTCCTGAAGCTCTTACCTCTAGCAGACACCTCCACTTCTCCAAACAGGTCTGTCCATGCTGACTAAACAGCTCAAAAGCTGCCCACTGCTGAAGGAGCAGCAGAGAACCAGCACCAAAGCAGCCCTGGAGTAGAATGAGCTCCCTGCCCAGGGGCTGGGGCTCAAATACCCCGGGCCCTGCCCACCCCCCCCTCCCACAATCCCCTGGGGAAGGGGAGGGGTCAATTGGCCCAGGCCCCACCCACCACCCTTACCAAACCACCTGGGGAAGGGGCAGGGTCAATAATTACTATGGTAATAAATAGATTCCACAAGAATCTCTTCTAAAAAGTAACCCAGGGCTTTCTTTGCCTCCCCAGGACACCAAAGGTCTCCCCAGGACCCCCCTCATCCTCCAGGGCTCTCTGGACTCTCCCCAGCTATCGCGTCGTCTCCCTGGGGCTCCTCTGAGATCCACCGTCCTCCCCAGGGTTCGCATCGATTCCCCAAGGCTGCCAAGTTCTCCCCAGGGCTCGCCTTGGTTCCTCAGGGCTCCCCAAAATGTGTCTTGGCTCCTCAGGGCTCCACATTCCTCCCCAGAGCTCCCCAAAACATGTCTCGACTCCCCAGAGCTCCCCATTCCTCCCCAGGGCTCCCCTACAGGCCTCCATCAGACTCTGTCAGATTCGGTCGGGCGCTGTCAGGCCCTGTCGAACCCTGCCAGGCCCTGCCAGGCCCTTTAAGGCTCCGTCGGGCTGTGTGAGGCCTTGGCAGGCTCCGTCACTCTTTGTCAGGCTTTGTCAGGCACTGTCGCGCCTTGTTGGGATCTGTCAGGCCCTGCCGGGCTCTGTTGACCTCTGTCGGTCTTTATCGGGCTTTGACGGGCTCTGTCAGGCTCTGTTGGACTTCCTCGGGCTCTGTCAGATTTTGTTGGGATTTGACAGACTCTGTCAAGCTCTATCGGACTTTGTTGGGCTCTGTCGGGCTTTATCGGGCGCTGTCAGGGTCTGTTGACTTTGGTCAGGTTCTGTGGGGCTCTATCGTGCTCTTTCAAGTTTTGTCGGGCCCTGTCAGGCTCCGTCGGCCCTTATCGGGCTCTGTCGTGCTCTGCCGGTTTCTGTCGGGCCCGGGGGCGTGGCCTCCAAGCCGGGGCTCGGTCCGGGTTCCCCCCTGGGTCCTAGCGCCCCCCCAGCTTCAGGGACCAGGACAACCCTCAGGGGATGGGAAGGGGGAACCCACTTACTCCCATTTGGGGGTGCACAAAAAGCGGGGGCGGGTGATGGTCTGACACCAGCCCGGGGGCGTTGGGGCTCCTTGTGGGGGGCAAGGCAGCTCCTGGGTACTGGGGAAGGGGCCACGGGGTGCCCACGGCATTTGGGGGGCTCTGGAGGTGACACCCCCACTGGGACCCAGGCGCCTTCGTGATTCCCAGGGGGGTCCCCTCAGCATCCCGGGGGAAGATCCCTGGGGGTCCCCTCAGTGTCCCTGTGGGGGTCCCCACTGTGTCCTTGGCTCCCATGGAGGGGGGTACCCACGACATCCTCGGGGTGTCCCGCTGCCCCTATAGACTCTTCCCATAGCCCCCCCGATCCCCCGCATTCAGCACTGGGGGTGGAGCTGTGTCTCCAAATGGCGCCCCGCCCCACCCCAGAGAGCAACGACAGCAGCAAAATCCATCACTTTAATGGAATGGGGGGCTCAAGGTTGACCCCTCCCCCAAGATAAAACCGTGGGCCCCACGGTCCCCCCAGTCCCACACACCCCAGGGGGCCAACAGGACATAAATAACAGAGGAAGGGCCCAAGGGCAAAGGGGCACGGGGGGTTGGGGGTCACCAAGCACAGGGTGCCGGGGGGGTCAGGGGTCCCCAAGGTGCCACAGGGGTGGTTCGGGGGAGCTCATGGAGGCTCTTGATTGCCTGGAACTTGAGGTGCTGGGGGGTCCAGAAGCAGCGGGGGCAGGGCAGGGATGGCCCCTGCCCCCCCCATGGCGCAGCATGTGCCACGTCAGGGACGCGCGTTGGTGGCAGAACCCGCAGAGCTGACACCCAGGGGGGAACGGGGGTTGGGGTCCCACATGCCCCCCCCCCTCACTGCAGGGGGTTCTCCAGTGTCCCCACTCCCTCCACAGGGGTCTCTGTGTCCCCATGTCCACACTCACCCCATGGGCGTCTCTGTGTCCCCACGTTCCCTAACCCTCATGACCCTACCCCCTAACCCAGGAACAGCCCCATTGACTCCGCAGACCCCGGGACCCCCCACAACTGCCCCATAGACCCTTGTGACCGCCCCATAGTGGGCAGTGGAGCCGTGCTCAGGAGGGAAGGGTGGTGATGTGGACAGAGGTGTGGGGTGCTGTGGGGCAGAAACCTGGATCTATGGGGCAGAATGCAGAAGCTATGGGGTGGTACGCATCTCTAGGGTAGAGTGCAGCAGCTAAAGGGTGTTGTAGGGCAGCACTGTGGCTATAAGGGGCAGAGTAGAGGAGCCATGTGGTGCTGTGGGGCAGCACTGTGGGACTATGGGGCAGAGCGCAGCAGCCATGGGGTGCAGTAGGCCACTGCTGTAGATGTACGGGGCAGTGGAGGATGTATGGGGTGCTGTGGGGCAGCGCTGTGCATCTATTGGGCAGAGTAGAAGAGCTCTGGGGTGCTGTGGGGCAGCACTGTGGGACTATGGGGCAGAGTGGAGGAGCTCTGGGGTGCTGTGGGGCAGCACTGTGGGACTATGGGGCAGAGTGGAGGAGCTCTGGGGTGCTGTGGGGCAGCACTGTGGGTCTTGAGGGCAGAGTGGAGGAGCTCTAGGGTGTTATGGGGCAGCACTGTGTATCTATGGCGCAGAGTGGAAGATTTATGAGGTACTGGGGGCACTGGTGTGAATGTATGGGGCAGAGCGGAGGAGCTATGAGGGCATGGGGCAGTGCTATGCATGCATGGGGCAGAGTGGAGGAAGCACGGGTGCTGTGGGGCAGTGCAGTGGATCTGTGGGGCTGAGTGGATGAGCTATGGGGTGCTGTGCAGCAGTGCTGTGGGTCTGTGAGGCAGAGGGAACAAGATATGGGGTGCTGTGCAGCAGTGCTGTGGGTCTGTGAGGCAGAGGGAACAAGATATGGGGTGCTGTGGGGCAAGCGTGGGTCTATAGGTCAGAGTGCAGGAGCAAGGGGGTGCTGTGGGGCAGTGCTGTGCCATCTATGGGGCAGTGAAGATTCTATGGGGTGCTGCACAGCTGTGCTGTCCATCTATGAGGCAGAGTGAGAGCAGCTACAGAGTGCTGTTGATCTATGGGGCAGAGTAGAGGGGCTATGGGGTGCTTTGGATCTAGGGGGCAGAGTGGAGGAGCTATGGGGTGCTGCAGTTCTATGAGGCAAGAGTGAACAAGATACGGGGTGCTGTGGAGCAGCACTGTGGGTCTATGGGTCAGAGTGCAGGAGCCATGGGGTGCTGTGGGGCAGTGCTGTGGATCTATGGGGCAGAGGGGGGGAAATACAGGGCGCTGTGGGTCTATGGGGCAGAGTGGAGAAGCTCTAGGGTGCTGTGGGTCAGCACTGTGGGTCTATGGGGCAAAGCGGAAGAGCTATGGGGTGCTGTGGGGCAGTCCTCTGGATCTATGGGGCAGAGGGGGGAACTACAGGGTGCTGTGGGTCTATGGGGCAGAGTGGAGGAGCTCTAGGGTGCTGTGGGTCAACACTGTGGGGCTATGGGCCAGAGTGGAAGAGGTATGAGCTACTGTGGGGCACTGGTGTGGATCTATGGGGCAGAGAGGAAGAGCTATGGGGTGCTGTGGGACTATGGGGCAGAGTAGAGGAGCTATGGGCTGCTGTGGCGCAGCGTGCAGGAGCCATGGGGTGCTGTAGGGCAGTGCTGTGGATCTATGGGGCAGATTGGAGGAGGTATGGGGTGTTGTGGGGCCACACTGTGGGTCTCAAGGCCAGAGTGGAGCCGCTCTAGGGTGTTATGGGGCAGCGCTGTGCATCTATGGGGCAGAGTGGAAGATGTATGAGCTACTGAGGGCACTGGTGTGAATGTATGAGGCAGAGTGGAGGAGCCATGACATTGTGGGGCAGTGCTATGTATGTATGGGGCAGAGTGGAGGAAGCAGGGTGCTGCGAGGCACTGCAGTGGATCTATGGGGAAGAGTGGATGAGCTATGGGGTGCTGTGCAGCAGTGCTGTGGGTCTATGGGTCAGAGTGCAGGAGCCATGGGGTGCTGTGGGGCAGTGCTTTGCCATCTATGGGGCAGAGTGAAGATTCTATGGGGTGCTGTGTGGCAGTGCTGTCCATCTATGGGGCAGAGTGAAGATTCTATGGGGTGCTGTGTGGCAGTGCTGTCCATCTATGGGGCAGAGTGAGAGCAGCTACAGGGTGCTGTTGACCTACGGGGCAGAGTACAGGGGCTATGGGGTGCTATGGGTCACTGTGGGTCAGTGTGTGGGTCACTCACCTGCTGGGGGTTCAGCCTCTTCTGGGGTGTTTCGCCCCACAACAGCCCCATTGACCCCACAGCCCCCATGACTCCCCACACCCACCCCATAGACCCTTGTGCCGCCCCCCATAGTGGGCAGTGGAGGCGTGGTCAGAAAGGGTGGTCATGTGGACAGAGGTGTGGGGTGCTGTGGGGCAGAAACGTGGATCTGTGGGGGAAAATGTAGAAGCCATGAGGTGCTATGTATGTATAGGGCAGGGTGCAGCAGCTAAAGGGTGCTGCGGGGCAGCACTGTGGGCCTAAGGGGCAGAGTGCAGGAGCTATAGGGTGCTGTGGGGCAGCACTGTGGATCTATGGGGCAGACTGGAGGAGCAATGACATGCTGTGGGTCTATGGGGCAGAGTGAACAAGATATGGGATGCTGTGGAGCTGCACTGTGGGTCTATGGGTCAGAGTGCAGGAGCCATGGGGTGCTGTGGGGCAGTGCTGTGGATCTATGGGGCAGAGGGGGGGAACTACAGGGCGCTGTGGGTCTATGGGTTAGAGTGCAGGAGCTCTAGGGTGCTGTGGGGCAGCACTGTGGGTCTATGGGGCAGAGTGGGAGAGGTATGAGTTGCTGTGGGGCACTGGTGTGGATCTATGGGGGAGAGTGGAAGAGCTATGGGGTGCTGTGAGTCTATGGGGCAGAGTAGAGGAGCTATGAGGTGCTGTGAATCTATGGGGCAGAGTGGAAGAACTACAGGGTGTGGGTCAGTGTGTAGGTCACTCACCTGCAGGGGGTTCAGCCTCTTGTGGGGTGTTTCACCCCACAACAGCCCCATTGACCCCACACCCCTGTGACCCCCCACAACCGCCCCATAGACCCTTGTGACTCCCCCCATAGTGGGCAGTGGGGGCGTGGCCAGCTGGAGAGGGGGGCGTGGCCAGGCGGGAGCAGATGGGGGGCGTGGCCAGGCTGCCTTCACTGTTCTCTGAGCAGGAGCTGCAGTTGTAAAAACAAAACAAAACAAAGACAACAAAAAAAAGGCGTTATTTGCTTCAAAATCCTGGGAAATAGCCCCAACCCCCCCTGCTTAAATATTAACTTAGTGAGCAAATTGATTGCCAAAAAAAAATAGATCTTAAAAGCTTCTTGGAGCACAAATTATCCTAAAAACAGCCCAAAAATATCAAAAACCCACCCAAATATGGTCCCTCCCAGCTTTATATAATAGAATAAGATATATATTAATGTATTAGATATATTATATAGTAATTATATATTACTATATCAATACATATATTAATATTAATGAATATTAACATATCATAAGTTATAATACACTATACATCACATTATTATATTATGTTATTATATATTCATTAATTAATAATAGGAATTGATGGTTAGTATATAATATACATTTTTATTATTCATCATATTATTATATAATTTATATTATATTGTTAATACACTAATATGTTAATTTTATAGATCCGTATTATTTACATTCATATATTACCATATTAAATAATATAGTAATATTGAAATAATACAATTTAAAGAATTAGGTGGGTTTAGGGACGCGGCGACCAATCAGCACCTTCCTCCCCTGGGAGACAGCCGCGCGGGGCTGAGCCAATGGGAGGCTTTCCCGCCAGACGGCACCGGCCAATCAGCGGGCGTCTCCTCACCCCGCTCAGGGTGAGGGGGGAGACAAAATGGCGGCGGGTTAAAAAAGCCGAGTTTGTTCCCGCTTAAATATTAATTTAGTAAATTATCGATAAATAGATTTTAAAAGCACCAGATCTGGGACCCCGAACTTTAGATATGTTCGGTAAAGTTAATTCAGCCCCCAAATCGCCTCAAAAAGCAACAAAATGCCCCTCCCGACTTTAAATATAATAATTTACACAATTATTTAAACATTTAAATTATTTCAACAATTAAGCGGCTTTAGGAGCCTCACAACCGCCCAAAAAGCTAAAAAAACCCCTAAAAACCTCAATTAAAAAAAACCCTCATAAAGCCCCGTTTAAATATAATAATTTAACCTAATAAGCAGTTAAAATAAAAAGCCGAATTTGGACTCGTAATCCTGGGAAACAGCCCCAAATCTCCCCCTGCGCTTTAAATATTAATCTATTGAATAAATTCGTTATCAGTAAATAGATTCTAAAAGCTTTAAAGCCCCAAATCTGCCCCTCGAGCTTTAAAAGCGTTAAATAAACCTTTAAAAAGCCGATTTAGACCCAAACAGCCCCAAAACGACTCCTCCCAGTTTTAAAAGCTTTAAAGTCACGAATCAGCCCCCAAAATGGGATCCGCAACTTTAAATACGTTTAAAATGCGATTTCGACCCAAATGGCCCCTCCCGACTTTAAATACAATCATTTCGACATTAACTTTAATAAATCGAACAATTAAATTTTAGGAGCCTCAAACCCGCCCAAAATGTTCCAAATAAAACCTCAAATAAACCTTTTAAACATATTTTAAAAAATAACATTAAAAAAACCACCCTAATCTGGACTCAAACTCTTGGGAAAAAGCCCCAAACCTCCCCCCGAGCTTTAAACATTAATTCTCCTGATAAAATTACAATACAGAGATTTTAAAGGTGCCTTTTAGCACAAATCAGCACCCAAAACGCCCCTAAAATATGTAAAAAAAACTTCTAGAAGCCGAACTGGACCCAAACCTCCCCGGACTCCCGAGAAAAGCCCCAAACCGGCTCCTCCCGCTTTGAACACAACGATTCGAACAGTTAAAGCGGCTGCGGGAGCCTCAGCCCCCCCCCCCCCAACAGCCACAAACCCGCGGCTTTTAAACCCCCAGTTTCGATCAAAGCCCCAAATACACCCAAGCCCGCCGGGCACTCGTCACCCCGCCGAGCCCCAATTAACTCCCGCACGATAATTAACTCCCTGAGCCGCCCGTTAATCGGTTCCAGCCGCCGTTCCCGCTGCTCTCGGTCCCTCGGGTCCCGCGCTGGGGGGGCGGATCAGCCGGTTCGGCAGCGCCCAGCACCACGCGCAGCCGCCGCCGCCACGTCCTGCACCCGCGCGCGCTCCGCGCCACGTCCTTTATCACCTCGCTGTCCCGCCCGGTCCCGCCCTCCGCCCGCCCTCCGGCCAATGGACGAGACGCCCGCCTCAGCCGCACTGGCCAATCAGCGCCTCGTTACTGTGGGAGAATGTCGGCGGGAAGACGGCGACCAATCAGCGCCTTTTTTACCTCAGAGGCACTAGCGAATCAGCGCCTTGCATGGGCTGGACGAACCTCGGCGGGAAGGCAGTGACCAATCAGCGCCTTTCTCCCCTCAGCGATACGATCACCAATCAGCACCTTTCTCCCACCCCCTCGGAGAAGCCCGCGCGGGGATGAGCCAATGGGCGGCTTTCGCGCCGGGCGCCGGCAGCCAATCAGCGGGCGCCCCCTCCTACCTTACTATAAAATAGCGACGGCGAAAACGAGGGGGGAGACAAGATGGCGGAAGAGGCAGGAAGCGGTGGCTCGTCCGGCGGCGGCGATTGAGGCGGGGGGGGGGAGTCGGGGCTGGGCGGAAAAGCGGCAGCTCATGAGACAGCAGCAGCAGCAGCAACGGCGATCGGGGGGATGTGGGGGGGCGAAAAGCGGCGGCTCCTCCGGCCGCAGCGGCAACGGCGATCGGGGGATGTGGGGGGGCGAAAAGCGGCGGCTCCTCCGGCCGCAGCGGCAACGGCGATCGGGGGATGTGGGGGGGGAAAAGCGGCGGCTCCTCCGGCCGCAACGGCAACGGCGATCGGGGGATGTGGGGTGGGGAAAAGCGGCGGCTCCTCCGGCCGCAGCGGCAACGGCGATCGGGGGATGTGGGGGGGGAAAAGCGGCGGCTCCTCCGGCCGCAACGGCAACGGCGATCGGGGGATGTGGGGTGGGGAAAAGCGGCGGCTCCTCCGGCCGCAGCGGCAACGGCGATCGGGGGATGTGGGGGGGGAAAAGCGGCGGCTCCTCCGGCCGCAGCGGCAACGGCGATCGGGGGGATGTGGGGGCGAAAAGCGGCGGCTCCTCCGGCTGCAGCGGCAACGGCGATCGGGGGGATGTGGGGGGGCGAAAAGCGGCGGCTCCTCCGGCCGCAGCCAGGACTTGGCTTCACCGGCACCGCGCGCTGTGGGGCTGCGGGGCGGGTGTGGGGCCGGGGGCTCCGGCGGTCCCGCAGCGGCCGTCGCGGGGCGGGATGGGGCGGCTGTGGCGGTACCTGTGGGGCTGCTATAGGGGCTCTTCAGAGGCGTGTCTGGAGCACTTATGGGCAGGTACAGGGCTGTTATAGCGGTACCTGTGGGGTTGCTATGGGGTTACTTATGGGGCACAGCTGGGAGCTGGGGGTGGCACCGCATGCAGGGGGTGGGGTCAGTGCGGAGGGGCGGGGACTATGAGAGGACGCGCCCACGGGGAGCCCCGCCTGGGGAGGGGGTGGAGCCTCCGTGTGTCACGCCCTGTGGGAGGAGCCCGGGGGGTGGAGCCTGTGCAGGCATCACCCCTTGGACAGCCCAGTCGGGGGTGGGGTCAGCAAGGGATGTGCCCCAATGAGGCGTGGCTTAGCAAGGGAGGGGCTTTGGAGGGGGTGGAGCCTTTACAGGACATGCTCTGAGGTTGCGTGGCTTAGGGGAGGTGGTTGGGAGGGGTTGGGGGCGGGGTCTCAGAGCGTCATGCTCCTCGGGCAGTGCGGTGAAAGGGGAGGGGCCTGCATGGGACACGCCCCTTGGGGAGGGCACACACTGGCAGGGGCGGAGCTTTGAGGGGGATGGAGTTGGGGGTGTGACCTCTCGAGGACACGCCCCTGCAGGAGAAGCCCAGACTGGATATCACAGTGAAAAACTAAAATTAACTGTTGTTAATCAGATGTAGATTGCTGTTTTTTTATTTTGACTCTACTTAGAGGAAATTCATACCTGTGATGTTTTCACACACCTCCCAAAAAAGCTGTGTTTAAATATAGACAGTCATGACTCACTGTTTTCTAATTTTATTTTGCATCTAAATCTTTTAATGTTATGTTGGGAATCATTACTACCTGGGAGGTTTTTTAATACCTCCATTTATAAACAGCTGAGGGCCATGTTGGGGTATTTTTAATTAAGGAAACTGCTGTTTCAACCCGCAAGTGAAAACAAACCACACGTACGAGGCTGGACACGGTCAAACAAACCCTGGCTGGTTCAGCAGCCGCTGCCAGCGCATCCATTCACCACCTGCCCAGCCCGACAGACCTGCTGGACACACGTGTCCTGGTGAACTTGTACCAGCGCTGCATTCTGGGGAGAAATACATCCTGTAAGAATCCTTCTCTAAAACACTGCAGATCAACAATAGTTTTAAGTCACAGAGACTCCTCATTTTCTCTCTGACTCTCACAACAGTAATAAATAAATCCCAAAGGACAGAAAACACCAGGATAGGCTGGAAACAACAACAAACCCCACATGGTAGAAACAGTACCAAGCATTGTAAGTAACACTTAAGCATCTCAAACGAAAATAAATGACAAAACCCCTCGGGAGAGGTCTAAAGAAAGACAAGCGAGTCCACAGAGAGCGATACTAAAGCCCTCCTCCCGAGAGGACCATGTGGGGGACAGAGGCACTTGGAAGGGACGTGGTTTGACGAGGCCACTTGCCACACACATTGATTCTGGTGCCTGGAAGGACAATGGAGGGGACACAAGGGGACAGGGGGCACACGAACGGTACAGAGGGATGTGGGGAGCTGATCGGGGTGCCTGCGATGACTCCAGGGCACGCTGCCCAAGGGAGAGGTCCTGCAGCAACTGGAGGCCATGTGAAGGGCTCTGGGTCAGAAGAAAGGCAAACAGAGGCCTCTGGGCTGCAAAATACACAAACAGGTCCCCAGGCAACAAGAACACGGGGGGCGGCTACAAGGAAGGTAAATGGGGGCTCTCAGGTGCCCCAAAAGACAAGCTCAGCTGTCCTGAGAGGAGCAGGTGGAAATCAGAGGAGTTCTAAAGGGAGCGGAGGGGCAAACAGAGCGGTCTTGAGAGGGTACAAGAGGGAAAAATGAGGCCTCTGGGATGTGCCAAAAGCAAATGGGGAAGTTTTGAGGGGAAGAGAGAAAAAGAGGGGAATTTAATGAAGCAAAAGGTCAAACAGGCACCTTGATGCCACCAAAGAGCCTGCGGGCACCCAAAGGCAGGCGGGGCAATAACAGAGGAACTGGAAGGAAACGGGTTTCTGAGGGAACAAGGTGGCAAGTAAGCCTGTGAGAGGCCCAGAGGCAAATGGATGTGTCCTGAGGAGAGCAAATCGAAAGGTTCTTACCTCTGAGAAGTTGTCCTTGACTTTTGTTCCACCAGCAGCTGTCCTGTGGTCTCGGCACAGCCTGGGGATCCCTGACCTGCACCACCACAACCTTTAACAGGACATCGGGCAGTTCTAGAACCTGAATGACAAACAGCAAGTATTTCTCCAGGACAGCTTTGATGTAGGATTGTTTTATTTTGTTTTCCCTGCAGAGCACAGGGAGAAATTTCTCCTCCCCACAGTACCACTATACACCCTACCCATGATCCTTCAGGCATTTTGGGGCTGTAACCCCCCCCATCTCTCACTGGCCTGCTCCTCCAGTACCATCAGCACACCCCCCAGTAACATCATCATCACCCCCCCAAATCCCCCCTTCTTTTCTCTCCAAAAAAAGGTAGAAAAGGGAAATAGCCCCCACGAGCAGCTCCTTCCTCTCATAATGCCATTTACATGTGTACATACCACAACTCCTCAAAACAGGGGGCAGCACCCCAAACAGTCGCAGCCCCCATCCCACAGGCCGGCAGTTGCCCCATGGCACGGTGGGGAGGGAAGATGTTGCCACGTCTCCCGCTTGGGCTCTGCTCTCCCACATTCTGTTCCCCGCCTGGGCTGCGGGATCTCCTGAGCATCAGGTGTTCATAGCTCCCCCTATGAAAAACAAAAATTCGAAATTAGAGTTCAGCGTCTTAAGAAAATAGCGCAGAAAGAAGCAGAGGAATTAGTCAGAATAAGGGATCGCCCAGCAGCAGCGCTTGCTGGCCGTGCACTGCACTACCTGAGTTTCGCCACACGACGGCAGCACCGAGGCGTGCCGCGGCACTGCATTGGGGGGGCCGCCTGCAGTACCGCGCTTTGCCCGCAGGACGGCAGCACTGAGACCCGGCGCGGCAGCCCCGGGCGAGCAGGCGGGCCGCGTTCCGCGGGAATCCCGCAAAAAAACCCAAACCAAACCGAAACAAAAAAACCAGAGAGCCGCAGCAGGAAAGCGCCCCTGTTGCAGGGACGGACGCAAGTCCCGAAAACGAACACCGCCGCCCGCCAGCCCGGTGCCGGAAGGCTAACAGGCCCGGCTTGCTCTGCTGGCCGACGGCACCCGGAGGCAGCGCCTCTGAGTCCTGACCCCAGCTCTCCCCGGCCCGCGGCAGCACGCAAGCACGCGATCGGCCCGCTCTGCACTTGAATTGCCATTCCCTCCGCCCATCGCCTCCCCGCCCGAAGCGCAAAGCCACGTGCATATTGGGCGCGAGGTCTCGCGCTGTCTTTTTGTGTGTGCGTTTTCTTTTTCTTTCTCTTGTGCCACGTTGTCCAGAAAGGGGAAGCCGAGCGCGTGGGTGCCATGGCTCCACGGGGCTCCTCTCCACGGGGAGGGCGCTCGGGCCGGGAAGGACCCTGAGCCTAGCGTGGGTGGACACACCCCATCGCACGTACAGACACAGAACCCGCCGGGCCTCGCCCTGAGCTTCCGCACTTCCGCCAAAGCGGCACCCCACTCGCCACGCCGCCGAGCCTGCAACCGCACCTTAGCTCTGTTTGTAAACATCCCCCTGACAAAAGGGGGCTGCGCCGCTCCCGGAGAGACCGCAATACCGGGAATGGGCGCTGCACCGGAGACACGGCTCCAGGCCACAGACCTTTAGCCCACCTGCCCTAAGAGTCACACGCCTCTCACCAGCTTCGCGAGCTCGGCCTTGAGGGCAGGAGGGGGACACCTAACTAAACACCTCCCCACCGCACTGGCCCATCCCGTTCCTCCTGTTCCAACGTCACGGTCACCCTCGCCACGCCCGCACTCACCTGCTGCCTATTTCGCCGCTCCGTTCCCCTCGCTCCCTCCCACCGTCCCGCCGCGCTCAGCGGGCACCGACACCCGGCGGGAGGTTCCCGCCTGTCACCTCATGCCCCTCTGCCGGCTCCGGGGACCTCACCAAGGACTGCCCTGCCCTGAACCGCCTGCCTCCAGATCCCCGGGAGCCGGCCGCAGCGAGAGCTCCGCAGCCACCCGTCCCTCGCCCCGACGCCCGTCCCGTTCATTCCCGGTACCCCCCCGAGACACCACGGACACGCTTGCCAGGGAGCTAGCTATTCCAACTGGATTGAGTCGGCGCGCTATCATTGGCTGCTTTTCACCCCACCGCGCTGCCCTCCTATTGGATGCTCCTTCCTGCGCTCCGCCCCCACAAGCCCGCGCCTGCGCCGGACCTGACTGAGGACTGCGCCCATTTGGGCATGCGCAGTAGGGACCTCACAAGCACCGCCCCTTCGCCAACCTCATTGGCTGCCTGCGCACGTCAATCGCCATTCTCACCGCCTATCAGCGCTCCGCCCCTCAACCTTGCTCGCGCCGTCTGATTGGCCCGCTCTGCATCCTCACTCGCCTGCTCGCCGCCCTGCGGGGACCCCGAGCGCATTTGGCCGTGCAGCTTCAAAGATGGAAACTAAAAAGTAAAGAACAAACTGCGGTCATTCGCTTATACTAAAAAGGTGTGCGGATGCCTACCCACACCACAAAAAACCCTTAGTTTTCATTTTCCTCCGGCACTACAATTGCACAGGTGTGAACTCGTAAAATTAAACCATCCATCTCCCAGACACACGCTTCGAACTTGACTACGGTGGGTTTCTGTTTGTCTTACACCAACGGACTTGCACATTTGTGAGCAAACACATTCATTTTGAAGCACAGCCCCTCCCGGGGGAAAAACACGTCTTAGTCGTTGAAAAAAATAAAATCCGACTTGGAGCTCCCAAACATTAGGGAGCGGCGGGGAAACAAATGAAAGCAAAGACCAACAGCAGCATCGTAAAGTAGTATTCAGCTTCAATTCTGATCACGTACTTAAAAGCCTCTCTCGGCCCTACGAACAACTAGTCCTTTTCTGGAAGGACACATTTTTTTACCTGAATGTCCCCAATTGAAGACTCCACTAAACAGAACGGGGATCGAGCCGCAGGACAACATGCCATCGACATATTAACAAGGAAAAAAACCCACAAGTAAACCCCAGGTTTGATTACTAGTTTCCATCCCGTTTCATTCCTTACATTTCAACTGGCACCCAGGTGCTCCAAAATTAACTATACCCATGCCACTTCTCAGTAAAAATTCAGCTCTACGTTTAACCATTCAAGGCTATTTCCAGTGTGCCCATAAATTCACTGTGAACAAAGACAAGAGAAACGCTCAACCCTAAGGAGCGCCGGCCGGCAGGTTTCTCCCCCCTCTGCCCGGGACCGAGAAGACGCCGCCACCGCTGCCGCCTCCTGCCGCCGCCTCGCCCGTGCCCCCTCGCAGCGGGGCTGCCCCACGACAGCCGGGGGCCTCTTTTTTTTTCCCGGCGGCCGGTCCGACCGCTGCCCCCCGCTTTCTGACGGCCACGGCCACGACCCCGCCCGCAGCGGCAGCGCCCCCCTCGGCCCCGCCCCGGCACGGGCACAGGGTGCCGCTTCCCAGCTGCAGTACCGGCCTGTGGCCACCAGACGGCAGCACCGAGCGCGGGCGCGCCGCGCCCCCCGCGCCGCCGCAGCGCGCCCGCTTCTTTTTACACCCCCGGCCCTTCTTCTTGACTCGTGGGCAGCTTCAGCTGCCCTGGAACGCGCTTTCCCAGAGCCGCGCGGACGACAGACGCGCATACCGACGTACACTTCCCCAAGCCTAAGCGTAGCCAGGATTCCCTTCCTCGCCCTCAACGTTTTTGTTCAAGAGTCCAGCAGCTCACCTGTCCTCGCGAGCTGCCTCGCTGCAAACAAATGAACAGAAAAGAAAAAAAAAAAAGAAAAGAAAACAAGAAAAGGAATGATCTCTTCCAGGCAGTTTCTCGAAACAGTCGAGAGATTATAAAATTGCACGTGTCTTTTCCAAGCAGAATGAGCCTGTGATTCCACGAAAAAGGAGGGCAAGGAGCAGGTCAGCTTGTCAGAGAAAGACAGGGACAGGGAGCAAGACAAGGCGACACAGAGAGAGAGGCAAAAGGGACAGGGAGGCAGGGCAAAGGGAAGGAGAGGCCAAGATCAGAGACCAGCAGCAGGACACAGACGGTGGGGAAAACTCCTAGAACGGGCAGCGGGAGAGACAGACCAAGGAGAAACGGGCGCTGGGCCGCGGGACAGGGAGCGGGGCAGACCGTCACGGAAACAAAAACAAAGAGGCAACGGGACAGAGAAACGAGGGGAAAGACAAGGAGAAGGGCAGAGAAACAGGAACGGGGACGGGCAGGGAGCAGGACCGAGAGATGGAGCGAGGAAGGGAAAAAAGGACGGGGGCAGAATGCAGGGAGAGAAACGACGACAGGGAGCAGGACAATAGCATGGGCTGCAGGACAGAGACGGAGGAATTGCAAAAACACAGACACGAGGAGCACCACAGAACGACAGCCAGGGGAAAGAGGCACAGAGAGCGGGACAGCGCCGGAGCGGAAAAAAACAAACCAAACCAACGGCGCTGGGCCGCTGGAGAGAGATACGCAGAAAGAAAAAAACACCCAGGAAGAGAGAAAAGAAAGAGGGGATGGCTGGCTGGGGGAGGGAGGGGAAAGCAGTTAGAAAGGGCGGGAGAAGGACCGCCACAGAACAACAGAAAAGCCAGCGAGGCCAGGCAGGGCAGGGGGGCCGTGACACTGCTTGTCTAGCAGTATAATCTGCGATCTGCCAATTTATTTCCAGTTTCCTGATCACCGCTCCCTTTCGATGCCCTTTGCAACGCACGATGGCAACTTTTCTAGCAACGGCACAGCTTCCAACAATTGGAGCATCATATTTAATCTGTCTTCCTTCTGCTGTTAATAAACTTTGTTCTTTTCAAATGGCACGCACCATTCTAAAAACATACTTTGAAACAGTGCAAATATTAACCTTCTTCTCTTTGGATAATTCTAAAGCTCGTGTGAGCGCAGCTTTCTGGGCAGAAGTCTCTGCAGGTAAAGGTTTAGTTTCGATTACCTGGTGGGTAGTTGTCACCGCACACCCGGCTTGACGTACTCCTCGCTTTACGCAGAGCTGCTTCTGACGGTGAACCAGGAGCCTTCAGCATCCTCCAGTGGCCGGCTGGTCCTTTAGATCCGGTCCGCTGGAGTAAACAGCTTCTGTTGTTTCCGAGCAATCGGACACCACAGGCTCCGAAACAGATCCACTGAGGAGAGAAGCTGGATTGACAACGTCAGTAGTAGCAATAGTTCCATCATCTTGTTCCACCCACATGGCCTGGTATTTCAGGGGACGCTAATACAGTCATTTGCTGTCCCACAGTGAGCTTACGAGCTTCCCGCACGTCGAGCGCGACAGCTGCCACGGCTCAAAGACGGCCAGGCCAGCCTTTGCTCGCTTCGTCTGGTTGCTTAGGGAAGCAGACCACGGCTCGCTTAGGAGACCTTAACCGCTGTGCCGGAACACCCAAAGCAATACTTTGCCTTTCGTGTGAGTGAGTACAACCAAAATGGTTTGGTGACACCTGGGAGGCCCAGGGCCGGAGCCCTCGCCAGTTCCTTTTTCAGTTGCGAAAAAGCCCTCCCGGCTTCTCCCGTCCAATTCAACTCAGAGCTGTTTTCTTTTAACAGTTCGTACAAAGGCTTTACTGAGAGTCCATCATTACAAATCCAAAGCCCGCACCAACCTGTCCTCTCAAGAAACGTCCGCAGCCCTTTCACCGTCGCCGGTTCCGGCGTCCGGCAAACAGGTTCTTTCCGCTCTGTCCCCAGCTCTCGCCGTCCTCCGGAGATCTCCAATCCCAGATAAGTCACTCGGTGCCGCATCAGCCGGGCCTTCTGTTGGGAAACCCCATGCTCACTTAATCGCAGAAAATCAGTCAGCTTACAGTCCATTGCACACAACCCTCTTCGGGTTCTGTGCCTATAAGGAGACGACAAAGTCCCACTGCCCGGAAGAGCTTCCCAGGCGTCACGTTCTCATGCTAACTGGTTTCCGAAAATCACAGGGCTGCTCCTGAATCCCCGGGGTGACACGACCCAGGTTAATTGGGTCTTTCCCCCACTTAAAGGGATTTTCCCACTCAAAAGCAAAAAGCTTCTGACTCTCTTTGGCTAATGCAAGACAGAAAAAGGCATCTTTGAAATCCAACACGGTAGACCATTTGTGATTATCTCGCCATTTATCTAACAATGTCTAAGGGTTAGCTACTACCGGGTGTCAATCTGCGGTAATTTTGTTTATTGCTCTCCAATCTTGCACTAACCTATAGCTTTTACTGTCTGCTTTCTTTACAGGCCGGATTGAAGTGTTCGCTTCTGACTCACCTTCTATCAGCAGCCTAAACTGCAAAAAGTTACCGGTCATTTCTTTTACCCCTTCTCTATGCTCTAATTTCAGAGGATACGGTCTAGTTCTGACTGGTCCGGCTCCAGCTTTCAAATGAATTTTCACTGGTTCTGCATTCTTTGATTTACCAGGAACTGCCGAAGCCCATACCCCTGCAAATACTTGATCCAATATTTCCCGAGCTATTTGGCTTTGCTTGTCAGTTTGAATCATTGCCAATTAAAATCCCGGCTCTTTTATCTTGAATCTCACTTTCCCCCGTTTGAATGTCATGATTGCTTTCAATTGTTTTCACAGGTCTCGTCTTAGTAACAGTTTTGGCGACCTAGGCATATAGAAGAACTCATACATTCCGACTGGTTTTCCTAACTTATATTTGATTGGCCGTAAAAATAAAGCTTTCTCTTGTTGGCCAGTAGCTCCCACTACAGTTACAAAATCTTTATCTGAGGGTATCGTTTCCTGGTTCAAAATAGAACAAGATACTCCAGTATCAATTAAAAACTCCGTTCCTTTCCTGTGTTTCCCTGGCTTTACTAGGACCGGTGGATCTGCTAGGCTGGATTCCTCAGGTTCCCGTCAATCAACTTCTGCCACTGACCATTACATGTCATCGAGGTTTCTCTATTCACGTTATCCCCAGGGGGCTCCCCAGTCTTCCCGGTGAGCTAAAATACACCCTAGCGGGCTCTTTTTCGGCGTTTTTTCTGATTGGCTGCTTTCCACGCCACCGCGCCGTCCCATTGGCTGCTCCTCCCCGTGTTCCGCCCCCACGAACCCTCCTCGGGGCGCAGCCGCGCAAGGACCGCGCCATTTGCGCCCGTTTTCCCCACAAGCACGGCTCCCAGAGCCGACTCTCCGGGGCGGCGGAGCCGCAGCGGAGCCGGCCGGGCCGGGCACTCACCGGGGCCGCGCAGAAACGGCGACGAACGGCGGCGCGGCGGGACCGCTCCGGGCTCGAGCGGGGCGCGCACACGGCCGCCGAGAGCGCCGCCCGCGCTTGCCAGCGGCCATCTTTGCGCATGCGCGTCGGGAAGCCCTCGGGACACGCCCCCTCCCGCCCGCCCCTTCGCTTCCCTTCCCGCAACCCGATTGGCTGCCTGTGCACGTCAATTTCCATTCTCCCCGCCTATCATCACCCCTCCCCGTTTGCCCCGCGCTGCGCTCCGCCCCGCCCCTCCAGCTTTCTCGCGCGTCCTGATTGGCCCGCTCTGCACCGCCCTTCGCGTTCTCTCCACCCACTCGCTGGAACCTCCAGGCGATTTGCATAGCCGGCGCGGCTTTCCCTTCTATTTAATTTCTGTTTCCATTTCTAGTTCTTTCTCGGTCCGTTAGAGCCCTCGGATGCTCCATCTGCATATATATATATACACATATATAAAATATACATATATGTATCTCTCTATATAGCATCTATAGAAACTGAAAAATAATTTCATATGTGTGTATATATATATATGCATAAATATATATGACTAGAAATAGAAATAGAGCTTCCCAGGGAAAACAACTGCCATGGGGCTGGGCTGCAGAGCAGCGAGTGGGTGGGGAGGACAGAGCTACGGGGGGAGACAACGGGCGCTTTGGGGCAGCGCAGGTGCCCCGGGGGTCCGCGAGCAAAGGGGCGACGGGGGGGCAGTGTGGAACGGGGGGGCCGGAGAGGAGAGAGGAGGGAGCGGGGACACGTCTCACGGGGGAAAAAATGCCCGCGGGGCACGTTTGGAGAGAAATCGTTTGGGGAGGGGCAGAGACACGCGGGAGGCAGTGCAAGTAGAAAGGTGCACGGGGCGGGGGGGGCACGGGACGTGTGTGGGGGTGACCTGCACCTGGGGGGTCCACCCGGGACCACCCACAGCAGACGACTCACCTGGGACAACCCGCAAAGGAGAATTCGCTCTGAAGAACCGACCCACGACAGAGACTCCACACCGGATCATCCCCAGCAATTCCCCTGCAACTGCTGGCGTTTCACTCCGTATTTGCCCCAAAAGGGGGGCAGTGTGCCTGTCCATAAGACAGGTTATTTTTTTTTTTTCTTAAACTTTTCAAAAATGCCTAATTTTGAGAGGTTTTGGCACTTTTTCACAACATGCTTTTGGTTTAATGCACGAAAATAGGGTTCATTTTGCTTTCCAGCTGCGCGCATCCAGGGAGAGTTAGCTTTCCCCAGGGCCTAAAATTGTTCTTTGTCTTATTATTTTCCCCATTGCACATGCAGACTCAGGGTGTTCGGCGTGCTTCTCAGCTGCTGTGGCGGTTCACGCTCTCTGTGCGCAGCCCCAGAAGGGGGCATCAGGCATTCACAGCTCCCCCTCTGAAAATCAAAAATTCCAAATTAGAGTTCAGCGTCTGAAAAAAAACAGCGCAGAAGAAAGCGGAGGAATTCAGTCGCAATAAGGGACAGGAGAGCAGCTGAGCTAACGGAGGATTTGGGGGAAATGGGCCACCTTGAAACACAAGGCATCTTTTAAAAGCCAGAGCGATTTGAGCAATTCAAGACGACATTAAGACAAACTGACACCATTTGGGACACACTCAGCGGACAAGGAAACGCTCTCGCTGACGCTAGAAAGCGTCTCGCCCCTTCCCTCCGGCACCGCCGCAGGAGACAACCCCAGCGAGGCCGTGGGACGGGCTCGCGCCGCCAGCGGGATCTGCGCTCACGGATCCGCCGCCACAGCTCCGGCCTTCGCGACGCTGCTGCTGCTGCTGCTGCCGCTGCTGCTGCTGCCGCTGCTGCTGCTGCGCATCTGGCTCAGTCAGTAAAGCGGAAAGCGTGCAGCTCCAGAGAGTGACACTAAAAAGTAAAGAACCAACCGCGGCCATTCACTTTATGCTAAAAAGGCGTGCGGATGGTTACGTACACCAGAAAAAACCCTTCTCTTTCATTTTCCTTTGGCGTTTCCTTTGGCACGGACGCCTGCGCCATCGCCCAGCGGCAGCGCTTGCTGGCCGTGCGCTGCACTACCCGAGTTTCGCCACACGATGGCAGCACCGAGGCGCTGCTCTGCCCGCTCTGCACTTGAATTGCCATTCCCTCCGCCCATCGCCTCCCCACCCGGAGCGCAAAGCCACGCGCATATTGGGCGCGAGGCCTTGTGCTGTCTTTTTGTGTGTGCGTTTTCTTTTTCTTTCTCTTGTGCCACGTTGTCCAGAAAGGGGAAGCTGAGCGCGTGGGTGCCACGGCTCCACGGGGCTCCTCTCCACGGGGAGGGCGCTCGGGCCGTGAAGGACCCTGAGCCTGGCGTGGGTGGACACACCCAATCGCACGTACAGACGCAGAACCCGCCGGGCCTCGCCCTGAGCTTCCGCACTTCCGCCAAAGCGGCACCCCACTCGCCACGCCGCCGAGCCTGCAACCGCACCTTAGCTCTGTTTGTAAACATCCCCCTGACAAAAGGGGGCTGCGCCGCTCCCGGAGAGACTGCAATACCGGGAACGGGCGCTGCACCGGAGACACGGCTCCAGGCCACAGACCTTTAGCCCACCTGCCCTAAGAGTCACACGCCTCTCACCAGCTTCGCGAGCTCGGCCATGAGGGCAGGAGGGGGACACCTAACTAAACACCTCCCCACCGCACTGGCCCATCCCGTTCCTCCCGTTCCAACGTCACGGTCACCCTCGCCACGCCCGCACTCACCCGGCGCCTATTTCGCCGCTCCGTTCCCCTCGCTCCCTCCCACCGTCCCGCCACGCTCAGCGGGCACCGACACCCGGCGGGAGGTTCCCGCCTGTCACCTCATGCCCCTCTGCCGGCTCCGGGGACCTCACCAAGGACTGCCCTGCCCTGAACCGCCTGCCTCCAGATCCCCGGGAGCCGGCCGCAGCGAGAGCTCCGCAGCCTCCCGTCCCTCGCCCCGACGCCCGTCCCGTTCATTCCGGGTACCCCCCCGAGACACCACGGACACGCTTGCCAGGGAGCTAGCTATTCCAACTGGATTGAGTCGGCGCGCTCTCATTGGCTGCTTTCCACCCCACCGCGCTGCCCTCCTATTGGATGCTTCTTGCCGCGCTCCGCCCCCACAAGCCCGCGCCTGCGCCGGACCTGACTGAGGACTGCGCCCATTTGGGCATGCGCAGTAGGGACTTCACAAGCACCGCCCCTTCGCCACCCTCATTGGCTGTCTGCGCACATCAATCGCCATTCTCACCGCCTATCAGCGCTCCGCCCCTCAACCTTGCTCGCGCCGTCTGATTGGCCCGCTCTGCATCCTCACTCGCCTGCTCGCCGCCCTGCGGGGACCCCGAGCGCATTTGGCCGTGCAGCTTCAAAGATGGAAACTAAAAAGTAAAGAACAAACCGCGGTCATTCGCTTATCCTAAAAAGGTGTGCGGATGCCTACCCACACCAGAAAAAACCCTTATCCTTCATTTTCCTCCGGCACTACAATTGCATAGGTGTGAACACGTAAAATTAAACCATCCATCTCCCAGACACACGCTTCGAACTTGACTACGGTGGGTTTCTGTTTGTCTTACACCAACGGGCTTGCACATTTGTGAGCAAACACATTCATTCTGAAGCACAGCCCCTCCCGGGGGAAAAACACGTCTTAGTCGTTGAAAAAAATAAAATCCGACTTGGAGCTCCCAAACATTAGGGAGCGGCGGGGAAACAAACGAAAGCACAGACCAACAGCAGCATCGTAAAGTAGTATTCAGCTTCAATTCTCATCACGTGCTTAAGAGCCTCTCTCGGTCCTACGAGTGACTAGTCCTTTTTTGGAAGGACACTTTTTTTTACCTGAATGTCCTCAGTTGAAGACTCCACTCAACAGAACGGGGATCGAGCCACGGGACAACATGCCATCGACATATTAACAAGGAAAAAAACCCACAAGTAAACCCCAAGTTCGATTACTAGTTTCCATCCCGTTTCATTCCTTACATTTCAACTGGCACCCAGGTGCTCCAAAATTAACTATACCCATGCCACTTCTCAGTAAAAATTCAGTTCTGCGTTTAAACATTCAAGGCTATTTCCAGTGTGCCCATAAATTCACTGTGAACAAAGACAAGAGAAACGCTCAACCCTAAGGAGCGCCGGCCGGCAGGTTTCTCCCCCCTCTGCCCGGGACCGAGAAGACGCCGCCACCGCTGCCGCCTCCTGCCGCCTCCTCACCCGTGCCCCCTCGCAGCGGGGCTGCCCCACGACAGCCGGGGGCCTCTTTTTTTCTCCCGGCGGCCGGTCCGACCGCTGCCCCCCGCTTTCTGACGGCCACGGCCACGACCCCGCCCACAGCGGCAGCGCCCCCCTCGGCCCCGCCCCGGCACGGGCACAGGGTGCCGCTTCCCAGCTGCAGTACCGGCCTGTGGCCACCAGACGGCAGCACCGAGCGCGGGCGCGCCGCGGCCCCCGCGCCGCCACAGCGCGCCCGCTTCTTTTCAGACCCCCGGCCCTTCTTCTTGACCCGCGGGCAGCTTCAGCTGCCCCGGAACGCGCTTTCCCAGAGCCGCGCGGACGACAGACACGCATACCGACGTACACTTCCCCAAGCCTAAGCGTAGCCAGGATTCCCTTCCTCGCCCTCAACGATTTTCTTCAAGAGTCCAGCAGCTCACCTGTCCTCGCGAGCTGCCTCGCTGCAAACAAACGAACAGAAAAGAAAAAAGAAAGAAAAGAAAACAAGAAAAGGAATGATCTCTTCCAGGCAGTTTCTCGAAACAGTCGAGAGATTATAAAATTGCACGTGTCTTTTCCAAGCAGAATGAGCCTGTGATTCCACGAAAAAGGAGGGCAAGGAGCAGGTCAGCTTGTCAGAGAAAGACAGGGACAGGGAGCAAGACAAGGCGACACAGAGAGAGAGGCAAAAGGGACAGGGAGGCAGGGCAAAGGGAAGGAGAGGCCAAGATCAGAGACAAGCAGCAGGACAGAGACGGTGGGGAAAACTCCTAGAACGGGCAGCGGGAGAGACAGACCAAGGAGAAACGGGCGCCGGGCCGCGGGACAGGGAGCGGGGCAGACCGTCACGGAAACAAAAACGAAGATGGAACGGGACAGAGAAACGAGGGGAAAGACAAGGAGAAGGGCAGAGAAACAGGAACGGGGGCGGGCAGGGAGCAGGACCGAGAGATGGAGCGAGGAAGGGAAAAAAGGACGGGGGCAGAATGCAGGGAGAGAAACGACGACAGGGAGCAGGACAATAGCATGGGCTGCAGGACAGAGACGGAGGAATTGCAAAAACACAGACACGAGGAGCACCAGAGAATGACAGCCAGGGGAAAGAGGCCCAGAGAGCGGGACGGCGCCGGAGCGGAAAAAAACAAACCAAACCAACGGTGCTGGGCCGCTGGAGAGAGAGAGAGGGACTGCGACAGAACAGAGGAAAAGCCAGCAAGGCCAAGCAGAGCATGGGGCCGGCAAAACAGAGAAATCACAGCAGAGTCAATTATACTGTTAAGCATCATTCTTTATTTTATCGGTGCTGGGCAACTCTGGGCATCATCCTCCGTAAGTGCTCCAAAGACTGGACGCTCTTGTATTGCTTATATTCACATAATTATTACATATGCATTACAATTTTTGAAAAGTTTGACATACAATACATCTATACTAAGAAAGATTTGATGATGTTAGTTATAATTGTTTAGTTTCTTACTGACGATACATCTATTAAGCCTTCTGCTTCTAAACAATGTATTACTTAATCTTCTGTCTCCCTCTTGTCATGCAGAAGGATCTAAAACTTGAAAAATATCCCCTCATTGTGCAGGTGGTCAGAAAGCATTTATCTCATGTCAACTGGTTAATGATGGGTATGTCTTGTAGAAATTAATCACAGTATACAATAACTTGGCAGCTTCTCTTCAGAAGCAAGAGAGAAAAAAGGGACAGGCATCTGGAAAAACAAGACAGAGAAAAAAGCAGCAGGGACAGAGGAAAAGAGACTGAAAGAGCACCAAGAAATAGGGCAGAGAAAGAAAAAAATCAGCAGAGCAGCAGTGGGGCGGAGATGGAGGAAAAAACCTGGCACGGTCCACAGGACAGAGAGGAACGCGGCTCTGGGCAGGGAGCAGGACACTGGGATATGGCGAGATTCCAAAGTTTGGCAGAAGAGACTTTGCCGTTATCTCATAATGTACTGAATCTGCTGTAACATGGGGAAAAACATAATTTAAAGCCCAGATGAACAAAACCATCTGCAGGTATTTTTTAAAACCAACATTCAACACATAAATTATGCCCTACTCCAATTAGCAATCTAAGGGGGGTTTTTGCCTTGTTTTGTTTGGTTTTTTGGTAGGATTGTGGCAGTTGCACGTCCCCTCTGAGAACTGGGGCCTGCGATGGGGCAGTTAATGGCTCTTTTTGTGGAGACCCAGAGTCGGTTGACAGGGTCGTTAGCAGAGAAGCTGAGAAGCTTCTGGAATGCCCACAGCCAGATCTGATCAGACTATAAAAGGAGCTCCCGCCAAAGACTCCCTTCGGTCTTCTGGGAGCAGCGGGCCTGTGGGCCGGAGCCCTCCCCTTAGGCTGGAACACCGTCTAAGGAAACTCCCCGGGACTGGGAGCGCCTCACCTCCTCATCTGGGTCAGCGATAATTGACCGGACATATCCTTGAATAGGTCCTTGCCGCAACAGGCGAGTGTTTTTTGTGGGCAAAACGGGGCAGAGGGCTCTGGTTTTGTTTCTTGTGAGTGCGTACATGCACCCTGTGGGTCCTCATTATTCTTATTTTGCTGCACCCCAATAATCTCAACTGATATACGAACCTGCATTTTATGTTATCGGAGCGCTAACTAATTGTATAAACCCTGTTTCTAGTCTGTTTATTGGCTGCACTTTTCCAGTCAGAATAAAGTTTGGTTTGGACCATGCTGTCTGCCTAAACTGACTTTGGGGTGCCTCCGTGACAAGGATTCATAACTGATCATGCACATTACCTGAGAACATGCTACCTGTTCCCAACTTATGCATAATGGAGATGTATGTACTTCAGAATATATTTCAACAAGCGTTAGAAGAGTTTCTCAATCTTTTTATAGTTGCTCCACTGAAAAAAATATAATTTGAACAATTTTTTCCTGCCTGACAAGACACAGGCTTTGTGAGCAGGCCCAGGTTTGCTGAGCAGCCCGAGGCCCCACAGCCACTGCGGGGTCTCGAACTCGGGGAGCGGCTGCACGCGCAGGGCGGCACCAGCAGCTGCGGGGTCACAGCATCTCAACGCATCCTGGAAAACGGCCTTTAGAACTATTGCAAAGGGCAAGAAAACCAAACACCACCATGACCAGACAGCCAAAAAACAAAACACAAACCTCAAATCCATAACCAGCTCAATGTGGTTCACATCTCTAGTAAAGCAAGTACCGTGTTGCAATTCAAACCAGTTTTATTGACCCCAGCAGGGAACTCAGATACTGCGGCAGTTGGTCAAGAAAATAATAAAAGAATTAGTTAAAGTGTGAGGAACGACTCCCACTGTTACACAGGCTGAAGAAAAAGCAGAGCTGCTGCTGCCCTTCCCGCTGCGGCGGCGCTTGCGAACCCGGAGGGGGCAGGTGGGTAAACGAGGGGCAGAGCCCCGCGGGGAGGCGGTAGCGCCGCCGCCCCCCCTCCTCAGCCGGGAGCCGGCGGCTGCGCCCCGGCAGCCCCGCCGCAGCGAGGCCTCCCCCGCTGGAGCCGCTCGGCCCGGCCCCGCCGCCGCAGCCCCGGGGGTCACGGCGCGCCCGCTGCCCCCGCCCGCGCGGAGCCGTCCCGGCCCCGCCGGCCCCCGAGGCGCCGCCCTCCGCGAGGCTGCGGCCGGACGAACCCGCACAGCGCGACCCGAGCGGCGGGGCGAGCGGCTGGCGGGCGCTGCACGAACACGCGGTTACGGGCTGTGAAAGCGCGATGCGGCAATGCAAAGGAACGCTCTGCTGCGCTCTCTGAAACGTGAGGCGTCTAAACATTCGAGCCACATTCGTTCCTCAACACTGCGACTGTTTTAGCAGGAGCTCCACAGGTGTTTTCCCCCTGCTCAATAATTTAGATACCAAAAGATGATATTTCAATGACTTTGACAGCCTCTGTCTTGTAGACCTTTCGGCTGAATCAGTTTGCTTGTATCGTAGTTAGACCTTTCTCCAGTGAAACAGGAAATGGCAATCCCCGGGGCTGAAACCCCGAAACGATTAGGAATGCCATAATTAGATTGCGGAGGAAAACATCTCTGTAAATTTTTGAGTATCTAAACACAATATTGCTTAGAAATAAAGATCAAAATTCTATTTCCATGTTGGTAATAAAAATAATTCCATGACTTCCGTAAACCATTGCATAAACGCTATAGCATAGAAAAGTTTTAACAAGCATTAACAATTTTGAACAGTTCACTACAAGTAAATGACTATATGCATTGTAAATAATATGTTTTGTATTAAGAAAAATTTCATCCACAAATTCATTTCTGTCTATACACTCAAAACATTAACAGCTTCCATAAATTAACACAAGTGAAAATTCTGTACTTATTTAGGGTCTGATGATGACCACAGTTACACAAGCATGGTATGACAGTAATAATACTACTACCTATATTTAATACTAGGATACTCCGGATGACAATATATCCCAGAATCACAGAATGTTAGGGATTGGAAGGGACCTCGAAAGATCATCTAGTCCAATCCCCCTGCCGGAGCAGGAACACCTAGGTGAGGTTACACAGGAAGGCGTCCAGGCGGGTTTTGAATGTCTCCAGAGAAGGAGAATCCACAACCCCCCTGGGCAGCCTGTTCCAGTGTTCCGTCACCCTCGCTGAGAAGAAGTTTCTTCTCAAATTTAAGTGGAACCTCTTGTGTTCCAGCTTGAACCCATTACCCCTTGTCTTACTGTTGGTTGTCACCGAGAAGAGCCTGGCTCCATCCTCGTGACACCCACCCTTTATATATTTATAAACATTGATGAGGTCACCCCTCAGTCTCCTCTTCTCCAAGCTAAAGAGCCCCAGCTCCCTCAGCCTTTCCTCATAAGGGAGATGCTCCACTCCCTTCATCATCTTTGTGGCCCTGCGCTGGACTCCCTCCAGCAGTTCCCTGTCCTTCTGGAACCGAGGGGCCCAGAACTGGACACAATATTCCAGATGAGGTCTCACCAGGGTAGAGTAGAGGGGAAGGAGAACCTCTCTCGACCTACTAACCACCCCCCTTCTAATGCACCCCAGGTCCCATTGGCCTTCTTGGGCGCAAGGGCACAGTGCTGGCTCATGGTCATCCCGCTGTGCAGGAACATGCAGTAATTAATTAACTTCTTCTGAATTGCATGTTCACAACTACCAGGATGAAGTAAGGATATTACTACCTTTTAAAACAATCACTGTGTCAAAGTGCCACTGCCTGATTACATACTTAAATAATTTTGTAGCTCCTTTCAAACGTGCTTTGCTTCATTGTTGAGAAAAAGTGTATTATTAAATATTTATAAAAGCAAGAGATGTATTTTAGTTATCGTCAAAGTGTACAATACAAAATTAAGCAATAGAAATTATTTGCAAAATTTTTTTTTAATGTCTTCTGCTATTTTATAGGATATTGGGGATAGGCACTTGGTAATATTATATATATCATATCTGCTCCAAATGAGTTCCACACAGGTTAGGAGATGTACAAATACTTTAGGACTACAGACATCCAAACTGAGGGAAATGTGCAAATGCAGAGTTTACTGAAACTGATCTGTTTCACAAAATTGAAAAAATGCCTTTGAATATGAAAGCATATGTGCCTCACTGTTTTTGTGTCTGCTGGTACACTTATAAATACTACAGTATGCAGTTAAATTATAAATTGTAAAAGAACTAGATAAGTTGTCATTTTTATTTAATCATATTGTGATTTAACGGTAAAACCATGTAAAATATTTTAAATTCACAGTACACATATAACATGTCATATTATTGCATATTAAAAATAAACATAAGACCCAGAAAACAGCTTGAAGCCATTTACAACATATCTTCTAACAAAATGCAATAATTAAAAAGTGCTTTTGTATTAGCTCTCAGACTTGCAGCACACCATTTAAGCTCTGTCTCTGTGCCATCTTTCAGACCTGCAAAATTGCCCAGCTTCAAGTCTTACAGATCTTTTCTCATCCATTAGCATTCCCAGAAGTTTTCTTTCCATACATGACAATTGTTTCCTAAGCCCATCTCTAACGTTTTCCTTGTGGATCACCAAAGCAAAAAGTTCTGGTTTTCTCCAAAATTTAACCGCAAACTTCACGTGGTCAAAACAAAACATTATTCACACGAGGAACTTCAGAAACACATTTTCAGTTCTTTATTTGCTACTGGGTTAACAGCCCACTCCAATAAAACACCCCCAAAAAAAGAGAGCGAGCTCCTCAGTTCTATGTTTTGAAATGTTCTGGAACTGGAAAATGGTGAAATACACAACAGCAATGCCATATTTCATCAGAATTTTAATTCAATATCACTAAACCATTCCAAGATTCATCCTCTTGTTCTCCAGCCTTCCACAAGCTTCTGGATTGCACATCCTCCTCAACACAGGACTCTCTTCATATCTGACTCTTTGCTTTCTTATCACTCACAAAACCTTAATTCAAAGCACACACCTGTGCTCAGAACCTAGGACCAACAACCTCCCATGAAAGCTTCCAGGTTTCGCAAATTCAAATTTTTTGCAAATTTTTCAAACTCATACCTTAAGCTTGGTTTTGCATTCACACAGCACTCTCTTCCACAAGGACTCCTCCAGCACTGTGCTGAGCAGCTGCTAATTGTGTAACAATTATATGATGCACTTAACCTGTTACTGCATTGATTTTTTTAATTATTTTTTTTCTCTTAAGGGGGAAAGTTAGCCCATTCAAGGGATCCACTTTGGCAAAGTCCCAACATGTTGAATGCTATCAAAATACAGATCAAATAAAACTGCCTCTGCTTCACAAAGTTAAGAAAGCAAAAGTAAGACTTAAAAGCACTAAGAAAAAGCATAATTTTAGTTAGCCTAAGAGAGTGGTCAGCAGAAGCGCACATTGAGCTACATTTCAGTAACGTAGAAAACAAACACTTAACTGTGTAGCTTTATGTAAATTCGTTTAGCCCAGAAAAGCTTAAAAAACTCTAAAAGGTGTGACAGCACAGTCAGTACAGGGACAAAGGTGATGATCTTAACAAGGAGGAGAGATGCAAACAGGCCTGGAAGTCATAACTTGTACTTCATGCAACAGCAAAGGGAAAGCCAATACACTTCTGAGGCCTCTTGCCCTTAAGCAGCACAACAGACGGAAATAATGGAAGGACTGACGACCAAACGCAGCTGGACAAGCAGGTGGTAGCACGGACAATAGTGATCTGAGGGATGAACTGCATCCACAAGAGAAGAGAACTTCACTGGCCTGTGGAGTCAAGAGCTGCGCGCAGAAGGAAGACACTGAGGGCAGAAATACATACAGCCGAGGGAGCAGATGGGTCATCAACATGGACACTGAGGCATGAATATGAATGACTGAAAATGTGCCAAAAATAGTGCTGAAAAAGACAAGTGATGGTGAGAAGCTGGGAAGCTGAAGCAGAAGCACAAAAAAGCCCCCCAAAAACAAAAAACCAAACCCACTAACAACAAAAACAAACAAACCAACCCAACAACAACAACAAAACAACTGACCAACCAAAAAAACCATGATAAAGTGGTAAAAAGGAGGCTTTAAGGCCTGGGAGTGGCAAACACCTGCACAGTCTGAAACCAAAATAATAAATAAGAAAGGAAAGCCTCAGTAGAAGAGCAGCTGCGGCAAAAACACATTCAGGTCTCTGCAAGATATTTAAGTGACTGAGGTATGTCCAAGGTGCTCAGTACATGGAGGTATGGAAAGTAAGAGAACATAGCAACAGCAGGAGGATGTGTGACACGTGGTAAAGTTAAATGCAGATAATGGGGAGCAATATGTCATATGAAAGGCAACGGGGGGTGCAGGGATGCAGAATGTGAATTTGCGTCAGTGAAAGGAGATAAGTCTTATGAGGAAAAGGGAAAAGCAGACAGCTGATGAGAAGGCAATGAACAATAAGAACATGAAAACTGTGAGAGGAAAGGGTACATGAAAGAGGCATCACAGATGAGCAACAGATGACCTGGTCAAAAAATACCACATATTAGCTTAGCAACAGTTCCACCTGTCAAACTGCATTGCCAGGGTATGGGCTGTGCCACAGGGACTGCCTGCGAGAGGTTAGAGAGCACTTGGGAGAGAGTTACTGCCTGCCAGTAAAGTGCTGTATGCCCTCAGAAGTGGCAGAGACTTTCATCTCCCTTTTCTAGATGACATCATGCAGCTTTTTGAACGACTTGCATGTGGAGCACCCTTGGTTTCCAGAGGCACCGTTCCTGCAGGAATAAGTCCACATCGAGGGAGAGCCCTGCACACACGGTCGCTGCAGTGTCTCGGAAAACAGATGTTGCCAGGCTATACGAGGAATCTCTGAGGTTTGGGTTTTAGAACTGAACTCATACTAGGGCTGGAATATCCTAGTAAACGGTGGAATAACATTGTGAAACACTTCTCAAGTGTGTTATCTTTCAAAATTAATATTAGAAGGCAGAAAATAAAATTGTAAGGAAGATTTATCTTCAAAGGACAGCTAAAACTGCAAAATACGCAGAACATTTTCTCCAAGAAAACCAGAGGGTGGATCTTTTAATTTACGGTATCAGACTATGAAAAAATTGTATTCCAAAGTGTGAAAGCAGTGTACAAAAATATGGAATAACACCAAGACTTTTAATAAAAATATTAAAGTCTTCAGATTCACTTGATCTCTCGATGTGCTTCCCAGTAATCACCAAAAATGAAACAGCAGAGTTCCTTAAGGCCCAAACAGAATTTGAGTTACAAAACAACTTGAAATTCTTAACCTACTTACAAGGGCGGAAAGTGTTATTTTAAGGTGCAGGCACAGAAACAAGTTCTCATGTGATAAGAAGCTCACTTACAGCCTGTCAAGTATTTATTGTAACTGTCCAGGCATGTATTTTCACCATAAGGTAAAAGCACGATAACCTTAACTAGATAAAGGAAGTATCTCACATTTATACAAGATGAGCTTTCACACATGCAGGCAGTTCATAGACACCTCAGCTTTCTTTATGGACATGTGTGCCAACACCCTTTGCAATCGCATTTCTGCGCAGAAGAAACCTTCTCTTGTAGATGACTCATCATAGCCCGCAAAAGTGTATTAAAGAGCTCACTTTGCTGTAGATGAAAACTATGGAGCACTCCACAAGGATTAACTGCCCCAAGTGCTCCAAAAGCAGTCCCCAGATAACACTGGGGTTACCACTTAATAACACTTACATTAATGAGGTTTGTATTGAACTCTTCCTATAGCTGTGATGTGAAAATTTTAAGAAATAACTGACTAGATCAAGCATTCTCAATATCTAGGTTTGGGGTTTAAGAAGTACTGCATAAAGATCAGTTACATTGCTCATCCTCAGACATCGCTTATTGAATTCAGTCCTCTGCTGAAGAATAATCTTCATCTCTCACTTCTCTGTATTGCATTGAGGCTTTCCCCTCTGGTTCAAACCTGAGCATTTTTATATTCAATCTCTCTGCAAGCTTCTGTGCTGCAAGCTTGGCCTGCATTTCCTACATAAAAGAAAAATAAAAAGGGACACATCTTAGAAAAAGTGTTCATTCATCATTTTTATCCTGCTATACTAAAGTATAAACTTGACATAGTAATATCAGTAATTCCAGAGTGGACCTAATTAAAAGTTTTAGTAACTATTGAAGACATTTCAGGTTTCTTTCACACTTATACATAACTGCACTATTAATACTTGAAGATCTTTTTATAAGAGTTGAAATTCCCCATGTGCCAGTCCTCACCTGTGATACACTACAGTCAGCTTTAACAAACAGCCCACATTGGAGAGCAGCTGTGCACAGTAACTGCGTAGCAATAGCAACACTTGTCATTCAGCAGCCTCCGCAAAAAAACTGTCTCCATTTTCCAAATAAATTACTTCCTTTAAAGTGCCAAGATGACTAAAGTGGCAAGTGCTTTTAAAATCACTTTTACAATAGTGTATAATTGAAACATTAGCTTGGCACTACCTGGAAAGTCAAAATCAGAATCCATTACAACAGAATTTGAAGAACCTCAGAACTAAGATTCTTCAGGCACAGCATAAAGGCAAATCCTGATATTTGCATATTTTAAGAGTAACAAATACTACTAGGCCTTCACTTATGCAAGGGCCAAAAAGTCTTTAAAGACTAATAGGCAAGGTTTACATTTACATTTCTAGTCAGAGGTGAAGTGAGTACAATGAGGTTAGTGTAACACCACACAAAGAGTAACACTGCATTTTATTTCATGCAGGAATAACAGTTTCAAAGAGGATTAATCCATTCTTTCATTATATCATTAGAAGAATCATATACAAGAAAAAGTACCTCTCCTCAAAGCCTGCCCATTTCAATTTCATCCTCAAATTCATCAGTATGAAAAGATCCCTTTATGCTTTCTTTTTTTTAAGGAGTGATCCCAAATACATAATTACTTCTCAGACCAAATCTTGAATTCATACCTCATAAGCTTCTTTTTGCTTTATTTGAATTGCTATGGATTCCTCTATGGATAATAGCTTAGCAGGGGAATGGTGAAGTGGTGGCAGCCGAGCTGCTGTGATGTCATTCAAATGTTTCTTATCTCTAAGGCGTCTTTCTTCAGTAGTAAGTGGAGAGCCAAATCCCCCAGGCGACTGACTGGATGAGGAACCATGCGATGATCCAATTTGCTCTCCTGATAATCTGGAAGAGATAAAACATAGAAGTTGTGACCCAAATTTGCAGCACAAGGTTGAACAACTTCAGTTCCAAAACTTGAAATTTTCAACACGTAAGAGTTGAAAAGAAACCTGAAGTGTTACGACATCGTGAACAAATAAAAAATAAGCAGCGGTCAGAAAAAGTAAAAATATCTCTCTGCAGAGAGACAGTATCGCAAGTTACTCGTGACAGTAAACAAAAACGGTATGCCCATTAATTAGCAAGCATGAAACAGCAATGCTTTGGGAGGCACACAAAGTATAAACTGCTACTGCTACCAGTACAGTGAATTGTAACTTCTCTAGAGATACAGGAAAAGCAAAAAGCTACCTGCTATTAAAGTTCTACAAGCTCTAGAATCAATCCACTAGAAACTTTTGCCAATGGCTTAATAGTTTTGTAACCTAAGCTACAAAACTCTATGAAGATTCACGGCAATTGTTTCACAGAATCACAGAAAGTTAGGGGTTGGAAGGGACCTCAAAAGATCATCTAGTCCAATCCCCCTGCCAGGGCAGGAACACTTAGATGAGGTTACACAGGAAGGCGTCCAGGTGGGTTTTGAATGTCTCCAGAGAAGAAGACTCCACAACCTCCCTGGGCAGCCTGTTCCAGTGTTCTGTCACCCTCGCTGAGAAGAAGTTTCTTCTCAAATTTAAGTGGAACCTCTTGTGTTCCAGCTTGAACCCATTACCCCTTGTCTTACTGTTGGTTGTCACCGAGAAGAGCCTGGCTCCATCCTCGTGACACCCACCCTTTATATATTTATAAACATTGATGAGGTCACCCCTCAGTCTCCTCTTCTCCAAGCTAAAGAGACCCAGCTCCCTCAGCCTCTCCTCATAAGGGAGATGCTCCACTCCCTTAATCATCTTTGTGGCCCTGCGCTGGACTCTCTCCAGCAGTTCCCTATCCTTCTGGAACCGAGGGGCCCAGAACTGGACACAATATTCCAGATGAGGTCTCACCAGGGCAGAGTAGAGGGGAAGGAGAACCTCTCTCGACCTACTAACCACCCCCCTTCTAATACACCCCAGGATGCCATTGGCCTTCTTGGGCGCAAGGGCACAGTGCTGGCTCATGGTCATCCTGCTGTCCACCAGGACTCCCAGGTCCCTTTCCCCTACACTGCTCTCACCGCTCAATATTGAGATTCTCTAACAGTTAATGCTAAAGAGCCAATACATTAACCTCAAATGTCATATGACTTTAAATGTCTTTAATCACCACAAGAAAATAAACCCACCGTGCTTGTTCTGTACCATTTCCAATTTTATACAAGTCAATTATTTCACAAAAGGTTTTTCTATCCCATAATACTTACACATTTGGTTTAAATTTGCTTTTTTTTAGGACTGGGTTCTTGGCTCTAGACTCTAGAACTTCAATGTAATGTGGTGTCTTGGGGTGCAGGCTTCCAAAGATATGGCCCTTGCGTTGTTTAGCCACATTCTGCTCTTGTTCCAATACTTTTTCACCATTACTCCCATCCACAATTGTAACTTTTTGAAAGGCATCAACCAGTGTGTCTTTACTGTTGTCCGAAGCAGCTGTACCTTGTGTACCATCCCCAGGATTGCTCTGAGATACCTGCCGATCATCTTCCAGACAACTGCTCGTGGCTGAATTGGAGACAACTTCACAAAAAAGGTTCTGATCTTTTGTAACAGTCTTGTCTTTACCATTTTTCCCCTGAGTCCTTTGATTTTTCAGAGTTGTACTTGTAGCATCTTGCTCAACACATTCTGCCTCCTGCCCTTGGGACGCAATCAAAGAAGCTTCTTTAATGTTGGAGTTTTCATTGAAGGCTGAGGATTTTTCACAGTTTCCTGTGTCCTCATTTAGAATAACTTGATGTTTGCTTGTATTAATCTCCTTCTGTTTCACCTGAAACTCCAACCTGACAGCAGATAACAGCTCAGCCGTCCTTGCTAGTTCTTCCTCTTGTAAAATGGCAAGCGTCAGCTTTTCAGCAAAATCAGAGATCTTCTTACCCTTATCTGGAAGCCTAGCGATGAATTTCCTAGGACAAAAAACCAAAACAAAACAGGGTATAAACAATCCTATTTCAATGTGATGTACAGAACTATGTTATTAGAATAGCTAATGTGGTAGGTGTCTCATTCTAATGTTGTTTCTTATTTACATCCTAGATTTCTGAAAAGTGTTAAGATGCAAAGGGCCTGCAGCCTCAGATGTATATTGTGATAAAGCAACTATTATGTTCTTACTGCTCAAAGATGCAACTGCTGCTCTGAAAAATGCAACGTGTAAATATTTAGTATTTTCACCAAACTAGTGTACACTGATTTTTCTGTCCACATTCCCTGAAATAGCCACCCAGCGATGACAGCCCACAGGGCTGTAAAGCCACACGGTGCATCATCTGAGCGCTGTCCCCCGGCTGTGACCGGTCACAGAATCACAGCATGTCAGGGGTTGGAAGGGCCCTCGAAAGCCCACCCAGTCCAACCCCCCGCCGGAGCAGGAACCCCCGGGTGAGCTCACACGGAACCAGGCGGGTCCGCCGCCCAGGGGCCGCGCCAGAGCCGGCAGCCCCGCAGCTCCCGCTCCGCCGCTGCTGCGGCAGAAGCCGGGAGGCCCCGCGCCCGACGCGCAGCTCCACGAGCCCCCAAAGGCGCTAAACAAGGGGGAGCGGGGCGGCCGCTGCCACCGCCGCGGGGACGGCGAAACGGGCGGGAAGCCCGACCCGCTCCTCGGCGCCCGCCTCTCCTCACCGGTCCGCCAGCAGCCGCTCCTGCCGCCGCAGCATCTCCCGCAGCTCGGGGAGGCTCCGGCCCCGCAGGCCGCCGCCGCCGCCCGCCGCGGCCATGGCGCCCCGCGCCGCCTGTCAGCGGGGCAGCCGCCCGGGCCCCGCGGCGCCGCTTCCGCAGCAACCCGGAGGCCGCCATCTTACCGGAAGCGACGGCAGCCGGCAGGGCCCGACGCGGTCGGAACGCGAAGCCGACACGGGCGCGCCTGAGCGGGGAGCCGCCCCCGGGCGGGCGGGGGGAACGGGAGGAACGGCCGAGTGACGGGCGGGAGCGGGACGGGGGCGGGACGGGGAGTCACTCCCAGGGCGGGGACTCGATGCCGCCACGCGCGTCTAAGATCACGTCGGGCATTTGTTTTCTGTGGGCTCAGGCAGCTGTTGCAAAGGGCAGTGGGTGCGTTACGCGCAGCGTCATCCCCGCATCACAAAATCCTTCCTATAGAAATTGAGTTTGATTCAAGAAACATCTTCACACTCGGCCGGGCATAAGAAGCCGTGCGGGGCAGAGGCACACTGCTGTCTGACTCTATGCTGTCCTACACTATGTTCAAAAAGCAGCAAAAGCTTACATGTTGCTAACGTTAACTATTTTACAATTTCAGAGATCAAAGCCATGCCATTTCCATGTGTTTGAGTAGCTTTTAGCAGGGTATCACTTTCTATTTAGGACTCAGGGTTTAACTTTTAGAGATCTGTTAAAGTTTTCTTTACATGGTGTTTATTTTTAACGTGTTTACATGTGATACGGAGACTGAAGATAAAAATTCAGGCTGTAATATAACATTGGCCTGCTTATTCTAAACTCTCCTAAGTGCCATGAGCTTTAGTAAGTCCATCTTATAGAATAAGGTAGTTCCCAGGTCGCAGATGTCCGCCTTTTAAAGCTGATCCCAGGGGAGGTTTCTTGATCCAAGTAAGACTGAAGAGGCCCATTGCTCAGAGGTGGTTTTATGAACAGAGGGGTACCCCGGAGGGGCCGGAGGGAGAAGCGTTTTAAGCTGGCTGCCCGCTCCTTGTCTGCTCAGCTGGAAGGTGGCTGGAAAGGCTGAGGGCCAGGGGAAATTCGATTAATCAAATAGGCAGCTACCCATGGAATAAACACCACGACCAGGGGGAGAAAAGCCAAGGTAAGGGACTAGCTGAAGAGACCACTTCACTGTCTGTCACACACAACCTGGATCACCTCCCGGGGAAGATCAGTCAGGGAGTTCTCGCCAGGAGATCACTCACGGTTAGAGGACACAAGTTCTCTGAACTGCTCCCTCTGTAATGCAGGCTTAAGTAATGCCATCCATGTAACATTTCTGCATCTTGCAGAAAGAACACTTTATCTTGCTTTTAGGCTCTTCCTCTTGTGCAGGTTGGGGAAATTGGGAAGGCTGGGCATGGAAACAGCACCGCTCCTGCCTGCCTGCAACCCAGAGTCTGGAAGGAACCATCTCATCAGACCATTGCTCCGCACTTACAGTTCAACTGCTGTTATTACATGTACAGAAAAATAATGCTGGTGTTTGCAGTGGGTTTCAGCTTATGTGCTAAACTGCATAAACACATAAAAATAGAGAAAAAAACCCCACGAGAATAAAGTCCTAATAACATGGCTGCTGGGAATCATGACTGACCATTCTGTAGCCTGGATGGGACACTGTTCACCAAGTGTGTATTTGTCCAGGGGCACTGGGAAGGAACATTGTTCATCTTTACAGCTTGGCAGTGTTAGGTTCTGGAATACCAGAGTCTCTACAGGTAACACACAGCTCCAGAATGATGAACACATAGCTGAAATTTGGAAGGTGCCAGAACAAATAAATTCTTGTTTATGGAGAGATGGGCAGCACCTAGATAAAATTCAATCTAAATAGTATCCATTTAGATACAAATGTGAAGAAGGAAAAATAGATTTAAGCTTTCTAAGTCTAGGAGCAGAAGTATGGAACACTTGTGGGACCGAGGACAATTACATACTTAGGCATTGCTTGCCCTGGGGCAAAATACAGGTGTGTGGGCAAATCCCCGGTAGCCACACTCTGAACATGAGTAATCAGCAACACCCACTGCGAGTTCAGCCTCAGGACTTTGCTGCTGCTCCTCTCGGGAGACTGATACACTGTCATTCTTTGCGGCACACAGCCATGTTTTCAGCATTTTCCTCAGAGCGCGCTTGGCCTTTTTGATTAGAGGCTTTATTTTGTGTCACTTTCTTTAATATTTTGATCGATATTAATGTGAGTTAAGCATATAACAAAACTGTGGTTTGGTTTGTGGTGTTGGTTGGTTGGTTGGTTTGGGGTTTTTTAATGATTTCTTACGTAACTTCCTCACTTAGGACATTATCTCAAGGGCTATTATTAGATACAGTTTTCAGTCAGTCTGTTTTCTGTCACTAGATATCTAGAGTTAAATATTAATTTATTCTGCAATAGCATGGCTGGAATTACTAAGCAATTTAGTATTATTTCTAAAAGACAATTAAAATATTAGAATGACAATGAAGAAAATAAATCAGGTATTCTAACAAAAAAAAAATAATCCACATTAAAAAACAACACAAAGATGTGACCCTGGAGTATTCACCTTCGTATATAGTGTAGCAAAAAAGAAAGGTATTCAAATAACTAAGTAACTTATTCTAATACAGATTTTTTAAATAGATCACACCCATTACAAGGAACATTGCAAGAGATGTTTACGTCTGAATTTTTAGTGTTTCTGTTTTATCAATGCCAGTTACAACTCAACTGATGTATTCTAGTCACATGACATTTCAGGGGAGATGGCCATGAAGTACAACTGGCTACGTTTTTTCAGGTGAAAAAATTTCCTGTCAGAAATATATGAGTCTGCCCAAAATTTGCATTAAAAATAACATCCTTCCTTCCTTTTCTGTTACAGGTATCATTCGTGTTGCCCTTTTCCCATTTCCTCATTCTTCTTTTCTCTTGGAAAAGGTGCAAAAGAGAGACGCGGCAGGAAAGCGCCCCTGTCGCAGGGATGGCCGCAAGTCCCGAAAACGAACACCGCCGCCCGCCAGCCCGGTGCCGGAAGGCTAACGCGCCCGGCTTGCTCTGCTGGCCGACGGCACCCGGAGGCAGCGCCTCTGAGTCCCGACCCCAGCTGTCCCCGGCCCGCGGCAGCACGCAAGCACGCGATCGGCCCGCTCTGCACTTGAATTGCCATTCCCTCCGCCCATCGCCTCCCCGCCCGGAGCGCAAAGCCACGCGCATATTGGGTGCGAGGTCTCGCGCTGTCTTTTTGTGTGTGCGTTTTCTTTTTCTTTCTCTTGTGCCACGTTGTCCAGAAAGGGGAAGCTGAGCGCGTGGGTGCCACGGCTCCACGGGGCTCCTCTCCACGGGGAGGGCGCTCGGGCCGGGAAGGACCCTGAGCCTGGCGTGGGTGGACACACCCAATCGCACGTACAGACGCAGAACCCGCCGGGCCTCGCCCTGAGCTTCCGCACTTCCGCCAAAGCGGCACCCCACTCGCCACGCCGCCGAGCCTGCAACCGCACCTTAGCTCTGTTTTTAAACATCCCCCTGACAAAAGGGGGCTGCGCCGCTCCCGGAGAGACTGCAATACCGGGAATGGGCGCTGCACCGGAGACACGGCTCCAGGCCACAGACCTTTAGCCCACCTGCCCTAAGAGTCACACGCCTCTCACCAGCTTCGCGAGCTCGGCCATGAGGGCAGGAGGGGGAAACCTAACTAAACACCTCCCCACCGCACTGGCCCATCCCGTTCCTCCCGTTCCAACGTCACGGTCACCCTCGCCACGCCCGCACTCACCCGACGCCTATTTTGCCGCTCCGTTCCCCTCGCTCCCTCCCACCGTCCCGCCGCGCTCAGCGGGCACCGACACCTGGCGGGAGGTTCCCGCCTGTCACCTCATGCCCCTCTGCCGGCTCCGGGGACCTCACCAAGGACTGCCCTGCCCTGAACCGCCTGCCTCCAGATCCCCGGGAGCCGGCCGCAGCGAGAGCTCCGCAGCCTCCCGTCCCTCGCCCCGACGCCCGTCCCGTTCATTCCGGGTACCCCCCCGAGACACCACGGACACGCTTGCCAGGGAGCTAGCTATTCCAACTGGATTGAGTCGGCGCGCTCTCATTGGCTGCTTTCCACCCCACCGCGCTGCCCTCCTATTGGATGCTCCTTCCCGCGCTCCGCCCCCACAAGCCCGCGCCTGCGCCGGACCTGACTGAGGACTGCGCCCATTTGGGCATGCGCAGTAGGGACTTCACAAGCACCGCCCCTTCGCCACCCTCATTGGCTGCCTACGCACGTCAATCGCCATTCTCGCCGCCTATCAGCGCTCCGCCCCTCAACCTTGCTCGCGCCGTCTGATTGGCCCGCTCTGCATCCTCACTCGCCTGCTCGCCGCCCTGCGGGGACCCCGAGCGCATTTGGCCGTGCAGCTTCAAAGATGGAAACTAAAAAGTAAAGAACAAACCGCGGTCATTCGCTTATACTAAAAAGGTGTGCGGATGGCTACGTACACCAGAAAAAACCCTTATCCTTCATTTTCCTCTGGCACTAAAATTGCATAGGTGTGAACTCGTCAAATTAAACCATCCATCTCCCAGACACACGCTTCGAACTTGACTACGGTGGGTTTCTGTTTGCCTCACATCGACCGACTTCCACATTTGTGAGGAAACAAATTCATTTCCACCAGCCTCCGGCAGGCAGGAGATGCACCTGTAATCTAAAGGCCTTACTGTTGACCCTAGCTGAATCAAAAGACATTTCTGTTAATTGAGAATGAGACGCCATCAAGGACTGACTACAGCTTGTCCTAAGGGGATGGGGCTGAAATGTTCTGGGAGGGTGGGAGACGTGGGTCCCTGCGGGTGCTGCCCGGCCCGCATCAGGGGTTCCACACCGGCACCGGCTGCGTTGTGTCCGGCGTTGTTTCCTCGCCCCGGGCAGGAGAACGGCCCAGAGGATGCGCAGAGGACGGGAGGCGCCAAGCGATGGTGCGTCCAGCCGCATGTTGGTGGCTGCTGCCTGCGGCCAGGACCAAGCACGAACCCGTGGGGACAAATGACTTTTACTTAGAGATGAGTTACAAAGGCAGATTTTACTAGAAAAGAAGACAGACTTTGTACTTGTAGCTATTCCCGTGGTAAATACAGTGGTGTAATGGAGTAAGCAAAGCTAAACCACCAGTAAATTATAAAATAAAAGTGCCGAGAGAGGCTCTTTTAGTAGAGTTTTTCCTTTAAAACACCCTCCGCAGTTCCATACTGTTGCTCAGCTAAAATGAGTAGATTCCCATTTCGTTTTTGTTGTTTTGTTTTTCAATTTTTTGCCAAAACCCTGTTTTTTCAATAGGCGTAGGCAACAACAGAATTATTTTTATGTCATGGAGTAAGGACTCTTTCCCTACAGGTACTACATGGGCCCCTAACACCTCATCAGCTTGTCCCTAAATCCCAGCTGGGTTACGGTTGAAATTTATTTGGCACACATTGAAAAGTATTAAAAATATTCATTTAAAAAAGGAGGGGAATTATAAATCCCTGTGGCTTGAGAGCTTGCAGAATACAGCTGCATTTTCCTAACAATTATTTGATGACATCCTACCATTATTCTCATCATCCTCTAATCAAAGGATTCAATTTTTTAAGTCCTTCTGGGATGTAGCAAATTCAGAGACAGGAGAAAAACACCAAACCAAACCACAAAGACCAAAAAAAATCCAAACACAAAAACCCAAGGCAAGACCTTGATCCCATTTCAGACCAGTTTGTCAGGTATCAGTGAAATCCAGGTCTAAGGTATCTCCATTTCCTGTGATCTGGACCATAAAGATCTTTCTTGGGTTTGGCAAGTAATTTTTGTTATTGAGTTGGACTGAACATGCACCAGCACTAAAATATGTTTAAATACTGTCTACATAGCAGTAGGTTGAAATAAACATTTGCTACCAAGAGGATTGCAGAAAAGTTATCCTCATGGATGTAGACATTTCAAACACTATGAGTGTCTTTCATCAGAAAAAAAAAAAAAAATCTAAGCTGAAATAACCAGCTCAGAGTAGACTGGAGATAAAGCAGTTCAGCTAAACTCAGTAACCTGAACGAACAACAAGTGATCTACAAATAACTTGAAATTTGCAATTAAGAGATATCTTTTTTCTAAAAAATGAAAATGTGAAGAAAAAATTGGAGAGCTGGAGCAACCGAAAAATTTAAATGTCAGATTTTTTTTTTTAAGAGTCTCTGCATTTTTATTGGATATAGCAGAACAGCCAGAACCACCACCAAGGTGGAAAAAAACCAAAACCACAAAGTAGTAAAAGAAATGGAAATCTGAGTATGGCTACAAAAATTTAACTTTTTAAAAGCTAACCTATTTAAGATAGTCTTCTTCCTTTGACAAGTCTGCAGGTAGAGCCTAACATTTATTGCATCAGATACAGATATATAGAACATTGCTCTAATCTGGAAAAAGTGTTATTTTTACATTTCAAATGCTATGTAAGCAAGATTAAAAGTTAACATATCTCAAAAATTTTTTAAAGTTTCTCTGCCCTTCCCCAAAAGCCTTCTGTTCAACCACAAGCACTAGTAAATATATTCCATGGTCTCTCTGTTTAAGAGATCATCTGTAAATTATTACAGTGTGATAAACAGAAACAAATCAAGATAAATGAGACACTAAAGCATTTCTATGTGGCTATTATACAAAATCATGATCAGTTCAGCAACCCTTTGTGACGCTGATTCCCCAGAGGACAGCAGTTCTATCCTGGGAATTGGCTGCTGCTGCCACCACCATTGCAAGCAAATGGATAACCTGGACTTTTACCGGTTTTTTATTTTGGTCATTGCTCTTAGAGAATAACTGAGTCTGAATACAATCTGCAACCCTTTTTTGCTTTCAGGAAGAGGAATACTGACCGCTGTACACTCCCTCTTTGCACAGGCAACAAGAATTCGATCCTCAAGAAGCACATCATTAGGCAAATAAAGCATCCAGATGCCCTAAGTATACTCTAATACTAGTTTAATCCCCAGAGCCATGTAAAAATAAATTTTAAATTAACTGCTTTTCAGGGGACCATCAAAGTTAAAGATCATAAATAAACAAGAAACCAACTCCCTGCAGACTCCATCAGGGTTGTCAATTCACAAGAGGTTCTAAGTCCTCCTTCATGATACATTTGATATACTTTAGCACGGCACGGGCATACACTAACACATAGCTATGGCATTAAAAGTTGTATGTACATGTTCCTATTCAACTCCCCTTTCACAGGCTTGCTGGCAGAGGTTGATTACTTCCCATAAAACTTCTTATTCAGAAGAAAGATCAGAAGGTTGACGTTCACTTTTGCTCTGTCGAACAACTTCATGACCGCAACACCTTCATACTGCAGCTGCAAAAGATCCTGTCAAAGAGAATACCTTTATAAGAGAGGAATCCTCGAGATCTTATAGAGAATATTATACAAGACCCTGTGGTACACCAGGTTTTTGAGGAATATCTATCACAAAGTACATGGCATAAGATAGAAAACCAAGAGTCATTAAAGATCTGCTCCTACTGCATAAAAAAATAGTCGGTCTGAGGCCTTTAAGATGTTAATTTTTTATCTGTGTTTATAAAAAAAATTACAAAAGAGGGCACCAATATTATAGAACACCATTCTGAGAAAGCCAAATTTCAGATCTAGCCATCTGCAGGCCTTTCATTTGCACAGGAGTCATAAAGGAATTGTAACATTTAGAACGGGTCTCCTATGTGCCTAATTATATTATGTACCCATGGAACAGTACAACATCCCACAGCATCATTTTCTAAAAATCTTAGTTGTCACAGGTCATGGTGAGGTAGTTTAGAGCACAGCTAAACTGCAGAGAAAGAAATGGCATCTCTCTTAGGACGACGTACACGGTGCCGATTCAGTCCCTCGGTGTTTCATCAGGCAGCATTTCTAGTTACACTTTGCTCCCATCAGTGATGCACCTGACAGAGCAATGTGACCCCCTGGCACTGATTTAGATCAGCAATTAATTTCTTGCAGCAAGCCCACTCCTGAACAACACGTGCTGGAGAAGGCGTTCAGATAGTGTTACTGCAGGGAAATGCGTGTGTGTTCCAAAATCTGAATCCAGCTCCTGCAGCTGTCGAGCCTGAGCAACACTGAAGTAAATAATCATAAAGCTATTTCTTCTGCTTTCTGCAAAAATTTTGGCAATGGCAATGCAAATGTTTTTAACTGATGCCACTGTTAATGCTATAGTTGGATGACCCACAGCAGTTCCCTTGTTGCTGTGCTCTCAGAACATCTGCTTTTCCAGCAAAGCAGCACTGCAAAGGCATGGCGCTCTAGCAGCACGAGGAGCGAGTGCCCTTGGGCAGCCCCACGAATCAACAAGCTCGTGACCAGCTCCGATGGATCGGGGCTGGAATGAACCGGGGGAGTCCTCAGAGCACAAGCAGCCTGCGCGGGGCAGCTGTCCCTGGAGCCACCGAGGTGGTGCAGACATCGCAATGCAAGGGGCTCCTGCACACAACCTGTTTCAAGACCCCTGAGGCATCCGCAATTAACAAACCAAACGATGCCGAAGTTGGGTGGGAGGTGGGCAGGGACAGCGGTGGAAGAAGGGGACAGAGACACCAGGTGTAATAGTGCTGGTGTGGGAGGAAGAACAGGGAACCGTCTGGGAAACGGTCGGTCAGTATTTCTGCTCCGGCGGCCTGGCCTGAGCGAAGGCCAAGGACTCCCAAGAACGGGACGGCTACAGCAACGGTGAGCGTGGGGTGGCGGAGAGAGAACCGATGCATCAGGAGTGGCTGAAGCCACCACAGCCAAGCCCGGCCGACCACTGCCACAAGCTCCCAGTCTCTGCTACAGCAGGAAATCATTGAAAACGCATGTGTTCATTTTGTGTGTGTCCAGGTAAGTGTAACGAAGAACGCAGACTGACGTCAGGTTGTCACGAGTAAAGAAACAAAAGCAGTCTGAATCCCCCATTTGCATCACATCTGTTTCACCTGCAACACACGGTTTGTTTTTGAGAGCATTCTTCACACCATTCAGGCATGAAATCTGTAATTATTATTTTGATGAAGAGTCTGGCAAGTGGAACTTACATGCCACTATTAACTAGGACAGTTCTTACCTGATAATGTAACATAAAGGTTTCCATCTGTACCCCCATGAATTTTGCTTTAACCTCAAAATCTCCTACTTCTTCTGTCGGGCTGATTTCAAATATCACGTTTTTAAACCTATGGAATTTAAGAAATTAAAAACCACAGTTCATTACGAAACATGCGATTCCTACTGAAACAGGGAGAGAATATGACATGAAATCTGAAGGTAAATTTCTAAGAATTCTATTCTTAACTCTTTATTCTATATCCCCATTTAGAATGAGACTGTAAAAGCCTACTAGGCTCAATACAACAATGAATGGAAGCCTAATGGATTCTATGCCCAACAGATTGCACCTTCACACAAGTGTATTAGGAAACACGGTAATTTAGCCCATGCTTTAGTGTTGCACATCTGTGCCTCCTTTAGTGCAAAAAGTACAAAATATGATTCAGAGTTGAAAAAAAAAAATCTAGTAACAGGCAACTTCTCTATATTCCACAAAAGATACACCAAGTTCTCAAGGCTAACAAAGTGCAGCTGGACAAACTCAAGCTGGCATTAGGTTGATTTTTTTGAACAGTGAGAGCCATTAAGCACAGTAGCAATTCACATGAAGAGATGCCCAGTGTTCCACGACTGCTGGGGTGACAGGGAAAGGGCAGGGGGGAGGAGAATGTCATGTTTAGATCCTGTTACACTTCTCCACTAAAGACCTGCTTCACTTAACCAGACCAAAAAAAAGGGAACTGAGAAGTGATCACTATGCGAGGTTTCTTGGCCCTGGCATGCCAGCCCAGATTGCCAAAACAATTTATTCAGCTTTAATAGCTAAGCCTACCAACAATGCTAAACTCCAAGAACAAACCCAGAAGACAATCTGCCACGATCTCAAAAGAAGTCTCAAGAGCTTCTGTTCCTCAACTGCCAGCACCTAGACTAGTTCACAAAAACAGACAAGATTTCAACTTACCCATTTTCCTCCGAGAAGGTTATTTAGCTCTAAAGAATTTTAAAAAGATACTCACTGGTTACTTTGCAGGTCCTCAATCTCTAAAAGCACTCCCTTCTCATGAAGTCGAGCTGCTGTATATTTTAGAGAAATCTTTTTACTGTTTTTGCCTTTCATCTCCCGAGGTTTCTTAGACACTCTGAAGAGGAAAAAAAAAAACCCCACAAATGAAAACACAACAACCAACCAAACAAAAAAACCCCAAATGACAAAATAACCCCACAATACACACCAACCAAACAAGATGATCAGTCAAATGAGTAAAGAGATTTCAGACAGCAAACAATGAATCCTATTTAGATGAGGGGACACAACCAGTGTAGCTAAGCGGCTCTGACTAATACAGCTGAGAAAGAATATATTTCTACTAGTGAGTTTATCCACAAAGCACTTGTAGCTCAGATCAGATCTTTGATTTTCAACTATTTACCAATAACTCTTACACTACAGGTGAAGAAAAGTACAATAACAATAAAAGCAAACAAACGTAACCACGTCCTAGTTCATAGAAAGCAGCACCACTTGTCTTTAGGCAAAAGCGGTCTGCTGAGAACAGACGTGGGAAGGCTGAGACTACTCGACAACCTCCTTGCCCCAGTTTTCACTGGTAGTTGCTCTTCCCACATCTCCCTGGGGAAGAAGACAACTTTTTTTTCCAGGAATATCAGAATTATCTTGCACTACAACAACTGACTCCATTCAGGATAAAAAGAGGACAATTTGTGATCAATGCTTTCCATGTAGGTAACTGTTATTTTCATTCTCTGCTCCTAGACAGAATGACGGGACCAACTGACAGAGTAGCACGTGCATTATCTGGGCAACCTGCTTCATTTCCACTGGTCTCTCTGCACTCCCCTCTCCCAGAGGAACCCAATTTCTTTCAGGTATGTGTTTCTGACCCCATTCGGGTCACTGTCCTCTCCCCACATCTTCCCACCACTGCTGAAACCCTTTCCCTAGAACTATCACTGTGGTAAAGAGCTTGGCTGAAGAGCTTTGAGCAGATGGCATTATGATTGTTCTTAGCAGCAAACTAGATGTTTTCTGTAAGACGCGCTTCTAGGGCCACAGCGTGGTTCTGAGATACTTACTTGCCCTTGCTGGCCAGGTTATCCAAGCAGGTTTTGATGTAGCTTTTGTAATAATCGACTTGTTCCCCATAAAAAGTAGCTTTGGAGTTCAAGGCAGTGTATGTCTGCTGCAGCTTCACAAGCTCTGCCTTTCTTCTCTGACGGTATCTGCGCTGATTTCGGATATCCTACACCGCAGAGAAAAGACAGGCAGAGACTTCATAGTCATTTGAGCTCTCCAGTTCTCAAGCCCAAAGCACAGAGTATTTGAAACACACCACTGGATTTTGCTCAGTCTTGCTTCATGCTCCAAGCTGGAGCCCTCAGCTGCACTTGCCCCAGTTTAAGTGTCACCACTTCTTCTCTGTGTTGACTATTTTTGGAACTAACCAACTCTACACAGCAGTTCATTTGAACCTTTTGTTGCTCTCTCAAACTTCAATGCTGTCCTAAGTTGCAATGACCAGAGTGGGCACTGACAGTAAGTGACCTAAAATAAGGCAGCAATTCTTGCCACCACTGGGCAGGAAAGGTATCTTACAAATCAAGAACTACGAGCCCAGCAGCACAACCTCCCTGACCTTCTTTCTTAGCCAGCCATCTTTAAGCATACGTTACCTTAATATCTGAACAAAAATATCACATTCAAGTCGACTTCTATTTTCTTTTCTGATACATATTAATGACTGTACAACTAATTCTAATCTGATTCCTAAAGGCGATTATTTATTCACTTTATATACGTAACATTTCCCAAGTAGTTTATCAGTAAACATGTGATATAAAATACATTGTCACTGTATAGCAATGTACAACAGAATTAGATCACTTTTGCAAGTTTTTCTCAGCTTGCCCCTTTACCGTTTTGGTATTCTTGAATGGGCGCATTTAAATGAAAATGGTCAGGATATTTTTAAATTATGGGCAAAACTTCCTCATGTGATCAAGTTTGCAGAGGCGCTACTGAAATTAGTGAAAAGGAGCAGGAAAAAAGATCACACATGAGGACAGCCCCCCCCAACTTTAACGCTTTTCCTTAAAGTGCCTGAGATTCTGGCAACACAGTCATTTGAGAAAATACAAACATCCTACAGAAAAAAGTACTTCCCAAATGCCAAGAGGTGGAAACGCTGCAGCAAAAGTAGGCTTCATCTCTGTAAATTAGCTGCTACAAAACTTAAAACTCATGGCAGTTTCACAATGCTGCAAGCTCTGGGACAACTCCGCTATGATTAATAGGAAAACACGACTGGCATACCTTCGCGATGTCATTGATTAGTTCCTGGTATTTATTTTTTGCATTCACTGTCCCCAGTTCTGTCAACTTCTTCAGGCCTGTCCTGATTTTATCTTTTTTTTCTTGAAGATTTAAGTTGCCATCTTCCTTTACGGACACAGATTTTTTCATCTTATCGGGAGTTTTAGCATCACGAATGGCTCGTTTCTGCATTGCTCTTTGATGTTCTGCTTCCTAGACAAAGAAAACAAAAAATTACAAGTTCATAAACAGATCAATTTTAAGGTGACAAAGAACCAGAAACAGATTGTCTGACCTCTGGCATAACACAGGACAGAGTTTTGCTTGGTCATTCCTGTACTGACTCCAGTGAATCCACATTTGATGAACATGTTCCGTGTGTGGGAACCAGCAGAAGCCTACCTGCCATTCAGAGTGGTCCTCTAGATAAATAGTTTCTAGCAACTACCAGAGGAGTAAGATTCACACATACAACGTATTTCCATTATATTCCCTCCTTATTATTGCTACACACTCTTCCAACATCAGTGGAGACTGCTTCACTGCAATTCATAAATGAGGATTCGCAAGTACATCCACATATATCTAGACAGATGACAATTTCCTAGTCTAAAAAGCATGCAGGTAAACAACTTCGTACTTGCTCTGAGGCAGCTGGAGTTTCCAAGATTTCAGTCAGCGTCTCCCCTGGTTGGAAGCGGATTACATCAACAATTAAACGTTTTGTGCTGCAAAGAAATCAAGAAGAATAGGAGAAAAAAATTAAACTGAAAAACCTTCAATACTGTTCTATTCTGCAATAACAGCAACATTACTGATTTACCTGAAGTCAGATTATCACTGGATGTGTGCTTAGGTAGTCACGGTTAGACCAGACCAGAACACTAAGAAGCATTTTACTTTTTTGACAGTGTCCACAGAAACTGGTTGCCTGAAAGGTTAATCCACGTAGTACACAGGATTTGCTCTGCTGTACCCCCTCAAACAGCAAGAATGTCCCCGCGTGTGTTCCAGGGCAGCCCCAGTACTGCCGCATGGGCCACAAAAGCGGCCGTTCGAAGGGGAAGGGTAGAGCGGGCAGCCGCCACAGCCAATCTGTGCAGCCAGAGAAAATCTATACTGTTATTTATCCACAAGTGCACTTCAGTGCTTTGTAACAGGTATAAGAAAAATCTACGCAGGGCTATTTTCTGACACGTACAGTAACTGAGCCAAAGCAGATCTGCAACTCCAGTCTGGTGACGGGATCGCTCCTCGATCACAGCTGTGATCTAATCACAGCCAGTGCACAACTGAGGCAATTCTGTCCTTGAGCCACCTGATGAAACCAAATAGCACCCTCAGTACTTCACAGTCAGGCTGGAATTACTTCCGGCATTGCACAAAGTGCATCACGTGTATATCTTTCGCATCCTCCACAGCTTACATGACTACCAGCACATCTGGTAAATCTTCACTTCTGAAATCAATGTCACCTTCTTCTGGCAGTTAGGGAAATACTGATGTATCTTTTGAGAAGCCCAGTTAATTTAAAGTTATTTGTGGAGACAAGTTTTTCTTCTGGGAGATCACTGGTCCATCTAGGCGAAGTGTGAGCTGACCCAAAGAATTCTCAGCTAAACCATCCAGTGTCTGAGCAGTAACGCACCAGAGCGGGTAAATACGCATCTGAATGTCAGGTAGCTGCTCTATACATCTCGGCTACAGGGTGTCCTGGTTTTGTTAAAAACAGGTTTCTCTTTTAGTGAATTTCCCTGTCAGCTAAAGTCTTCTTACTAACTGCAGTTTTCCTGAAAGTTAGGTACATGTTTTGGTGGACACAGCAATGGAATGCGAGGTCATTGATAACGATGCATCCTGCGAGATGTGCCAGCAGGAGGCGAACTGAAAAATGACCAACTAAGTATTCCATCCCATTCACGTGACACTTCACATAAAAGTGGGGGATCCCGAGGATCTCGCCCCTTTTCCCCGTGGCCGACATCGGAGGGGACCTTGCGAGTCGTCCCTGCGGACTGGGGCCCAGTGACAGACTGGATCCAGCTCCGGTTGGCCGCGCAGTCCAGCCCGGGACGGCGGGCGCCGGCCCCACACCTGCCGGAGCAGCTGCCGGGACTTTCGACGTTGGTTTTGCATATTTTGTGTTATTTTCTCTATTTTTATTAGTAGCATCAGTAAAACATTTTTAATTTTTCCAACTCTCTTCTCTCTGTCCTTCCAGGGGCTGAAGGGGAAAGGGCGGGGGAGAGGAGGTTAACAAAACATCTGCCACGGTTTTATTGTCACCCCGCGATCAAACCACGACACAGGGATTGCTTAAAACTGGCCATGAGTCAATATTAGTACTAGGTCCTTCAGAATAAAGAGTAATAATGAAATCCCTGTCGGTCCATTGCTCTCTTCCCACCAGGATAACAGCACCTCTATTTCCCATAAAGGCTGCTGGTCGTCATCGATTGGAGTCAGGTTTGGGGGACAGCAAGTGTAGAGAGGGGGACTGCATCATAAACCAGGAGAGGAGAGCAGCAACACAAAAGTATCCTAAGGAGATATTTCCCACAGACGGGGGGGAAGCTACAGGGAGAGTATCGTAAGTTACCATCATCTCATGCTTCCCTAACAGGACACAGAGATAATCCACTCAAAGGCTGTGTAATGAAACTAATTGTGCATGAACTAGCAAATTTAGCAACAGATCATCATTCACATATACTAGACATTTAGTTAAATTTAAATTTTCCATATGTAACATGTATTCTATTGAAAACATTTGCACATGGCATTATATAGGCAATAGAAATACTGATTCACCTAAATTTTACCTTAATAGACCACAGAGTTAAAACTCAATTGTGATGAACAGTACGGATTATTTAAGGTGATCTTCACATCACATGCAGGCAAATCCAACTGCTGCTGTCACACTCACTCACATCTAGAAAGTTTTATTTTATGGTAGTTTTCCCCTCCAGAAACCACCCAAGATAGACTTTTAAAGAACAAGTTCAACAGTGACAAAGAACTAACAAGAACAAATTTAATAGCCACAGCATTGAAAGGACATGGCTACAAGCTCAGTGTATTTGGAGTAACAGTCCCACATTTGTTTAAATTACACTTTGATTTTCTTATTTTCACATGCAGATTAGCTATGAAAATTCAGGTTCCTCATTCTCTTGAGAAACACACCAGATAGTTACTGTTCACTTACTTCAGCAGAATCTGCCTTGCATCCATCTCTGCATTCTCATCACCAGGAACGTCAAATTTATTAGCGAGTGTGAGAGAAACCTCAGTTTTTGCTAGCATCTCCCTGTTGGGGTCATTAACATTGCCAGACCCTTCCCCTGCCAAGCAGAAAGTTTATAGATCAAATTGTGTTCTTTACATTCTTGACTGCCAGAGCTTTGTGATTTTTCCCTGTGTAACAGACCACAGAAAAACCACACAGTTTCCTATGCTGTCAAAAGGACACTTCAAAAGCCAAAACCAGCTTTTAAAATCATCATCCTGAATACGTTACAGACTTTTCCTTCACAATGCTGAGAGAATGCACCAGCCAGAACAGCACCACAAAATCACTAGTTTGTATTCCTTAAAGATGTATGTGTATTCCACACTGTATCTCAGCATCTCTCTCTACTGAGAAGAGTAGCTGACCTGCCAAAAAACACTCTATAAATAAAAATATGACCATGCTTCTATGTCTGTGTCCTCATTAGAATGAATTTTCCAAGCTAAGAGCGAAGCCCTTGTTGGCAACTGAGCTTGTAGTCTTTCTATTAAACACAGTAATCTATCCTACTTTTGCTCAAATTGTGTCCAAACTTTCATTACAACAGTTACCAGGATGCTTCCCCTCCTGATCCCCCCTCTTTAAAGGGCTGCAAAAAGATTAAACTCTGACATATTAACCACACCAATACAATGCACACAGGAGAAGAGAAAGCACCCATTTTTTGAGGGTGAACAAATTCTGCAGTCAGAAAGAATACAGAGGAACAAATCTGCTGATGCTTTTTAGAGCACGTCCTCCCAGATGACCTGTGCTGATTCCTTAGTTTCCTTACCACACTCCAAATCATTTAGGGTAATATCACACATTTCTTAAGTACAATAAACTAGACCACCTATTAAGGACTCAATTGTAGGAACCTCTCCAAGATCGTCCAGCATCTCATGAATTGGATCATTGTGCTCAGGAGCAATTGCATCTTGATGGTCTAAGAGCAACTAGATGAACAAAAAGAACATTTATGTTTTTAATCGTACAACCTTTTCTAGACAGTAAAATTATATTACTTTGAGCTGGTGTATTTTCTGAAAAAGATCTTATGTCATTTGACTCCAAAGCAGCAATATCGAGATTCAAAGCTGTGCCATTATCACATACTCAAATACTTTCAAAAGAAACTTAGAGAGGTCACAAGCAAATTACTTAATTCTATAAACCAACAAGCTCTTGCAAACTACAATCAAAGACAACTTTCAGCCTCGTATTTGGTAAATTTGCGTTTCAGCCAGAAGCAGCATTTTCTTTGTAAGCGCTGCAGATAAGAAGCAAGTGTGACTGATGTATACTTACGGTGTGTGTATTGATGATTTCACCAATAGAAATATAAATAACTGGTTTAGTGAGAGTCACCAAGTCGGAATATTCATCAATATTAAATTTATCCTGCAATTCGGGAACCTCACATGCAGCCTGAAAAAAACGTCTTCAGAAAAAAGGAGAAAAGATGAATCAGAATGACTCAGAGTCACATCGCGTATCATGAGCAGTAATTCCCCACGACAATCCCAAGTGTAGTCTCTCTTCTTTAAACTACAGTACATTTAGGCATACTACAGTTTGGCAGCTTTAGTTAAACGCATCAGAAGTAACCTAGTAAAGTCAAATATTGATATTGGCTGTGTTGAAATTGGCTCGTTTTCAGCATTTGCAGGGCTGGTCTGTAGCTCTGGTGACCACTGTAGTAACACCCCTTGCCTCCTCTGGTTTTCTTTCTTCCAAAACATGAGAAGTATAAGATGACGATTCTTGAACAAAAGCGTACTTCAACCATACGAACAGCTAAATGCTTTGATCCTGAGCACCACTGGGCTTCCATGTGGAGCCAGGGTTCTTATGGGACAGAAGAGTATATGTCCATTCTAGCTGTCCATGTCCAAAGTATCACAATAAACATGTGCAAAAGCAACCTTTGTTTGGAAACTCTCAAGTCAAAATACTTGACTTAGCAATCTCACTAACATACAGTGTATTGCTTACTAATTCTAGGCACGCATTTTATCTAGCATTTTCACTGATGCTTACGGCAGTCTGGAGTGCAATCTCCTATTTTCAACAGACTGCATATTTGACAGAGATAGAATTTATCATATTTAAAATGTTATTATCCCTTTTTACTTGCAAAGTTACCCTCTGCCAGACTTCCCAACTTAATTAGCTAAAGGTCTTCTACCTGAATTTCTGGTATGAGTGCGACAGGTATTCATTAATGATGCTCAGGTGCGCATTGTCTCCCATGAACATCTTATTGGATGCAGCATGCTGCAGCATCTTTGCAATGGAGCCCAGGTTTCTGCGTTGGTCCGTGGTCAACTGACCTCCAGCTGAAAGATCGATGATGTCAAACGCATCCGGTGCGACAATGGCTGGATTCATGTAGCGATAATAGAGTAAGTTGCCGACAATCTAGAAAAAGTTGAGTAGAGAAGAAACGTGTCAAGGAAACATGGTTTAGGACCCAATTTAATTTTATTCAAACTACTCTGACTGTGCTTTAATAAATTATTTTCTTGTAAGCCAGAGGCCCCTTCCGAGATAAAGGTTCTGCTGTGCTGATGTGTACGAGCACATACTGTCCCAAAGAATCTACAGTGTGTGTGTGGGGAAATTAACACACAATAGGACGGTCAACACAAAGAGGAAGACTGAGCACTACCAGTCACAGGACAATACAGCACCAGATATTCCTATGCATAAAGATTTAAAACTTCAACTTATCAAAAGGTACGGACGGGAGATATTACAAGTTACCAATGGACTGCTCATCCAAGCATGAGACAGTCTGTCAGGAGAATTAAACATAATCGAGGTAGTCTAGTAGAGGGAAGAATGATCACGGCATAGAGAAACCCGGTGATGCAGTTCCAATACAGAACAAGAGCTAATTCTTAGAGAAGTGTGCAGAAATAGCCACCATCTCTGACACAGCAAAAATGGTGAGGAAGCATGGCACACTAAGGAGTTAAACTGAGGAAAATAACTTTTCCATTCCTTCTCCAAAGCCCTTTTTTCCCTTTCAGAATAATTCTTTGATAAGCCAGCAACATTTTGAGACACAGACCTCCTGTGAAAAGTTAGCAAGAGTAACTGAGAAACCATTTAATCCACAGGTAAGAAAATCAGAAGTACAGAAGATGAATGGCATTTGACACTTCAAAATCCAATTTACCTAGTCAAATGCGAGCAGCAATAAACTCCAAGGAACCAAAAATAAAGATGTCACATCATCTATATGGTCACAAATATACTTCCAACCTATACTTGATATTTTGCCAAAAGTAATTCCAGCAATGAAAAGGAATGAACCCAACATGCTGATGTAAAGCGATAGTTCTCACACCGCATGCTCTAGTATTTCTGGTGGTTCACAGACATTTCCAGAGGGCCGGGCCACTGGACCTTGGCTATACCTGCTTGGCACAGGACTTAAATGCATGGAAGAGATCGGGGTCCGAACAAACAGCTGAAAACAGAGAGAGAAAAAAATGTAGCCCTTGCTGAGCAGCCCCAGAAATTGCTAACCTTTCAGTGAGGTCATGTTTGTGACAACTGTTTCACGCAAGTCCCTGCTGTACTCTCACAGACTGCGTCATGGGCTGACAACAGTCAGAGCTGGTTACTACCAGTAAAAAGAAAACACATCTGTGAAAGAAATTGTATTAATAACTTTCAGACTTGCGGGGGGAGAAGAACAGTATGTTATATGTGTAGCTTTGGTTGCTAAAAAAAAAAAAAAAAAAATCTACAAGTAGTCATAGTACGCAACTGCAGTTTTGACTTTCATGTGAACAGTTATTTGGTTCCATGAGGATTAACAAAAACCGCAGCTTTCCACCTAAATTTACAGATGGAAGAAATTAATTCACCTGCATAGAAAGAATCGATGTCTCAGAATGGGAAAGCACAGAACTAGAAGAGAGAAGAAAACAGCATTCAGATTGGTAATTATTTTGTAACGAAGCAGAGGCAGAGAAGTTTAAAGCGACGTTATCAAGTATTCTAAGACCTAAGATTAACAAGCAAAGCATTCATGAACATACAGCCTTCACAATTACCCAAAGCCATAAAACCAAAGAAATGTCAATGAAAACTCCAAAGCTATACTCATCAGAGAGTGCCTATTATTAGGATCCTATTAGTTCTCCAGACCTACTGAAATGCAAAATACAAAACCGACTAGACATTATGGAAAGTGACTTTCTGCATGTTGCTGTCAAAACATCCCAGAGTGTTACAGATAGGGGAATTAGGAATATCAGACTTTTGCATACACTTTTTAACTTGACATTGTCTCTTTAAGAAAAGAGTGGCTGGCTGCGATCACACCAGCAAAACCAAGGTTTACTTTCTAGGAGCAGGAGTACCCCAAGTCAAGACACCTAAAGGACCAAAAGCCAGAGATACTAAAAGCAAAGCAGATGCAACAGAAAACCTCCTTCTGAACAACACATTACATCTCAGGCAATGTATATGAAGCTAACAATCAAAAGTCATGTGAAACATTTTCTACCCTCAGAAGTAAATAAGCTTTATATAGGTTTACAAGCTCTCCTCTCCACACATACACCCAACAAAGGAGAAGAATGAGATGTGCTTGCCACAGCTAACGTGGAAGACAATTATTCACAAAGGCGTTCGGATCCTCACCTTCAGCAGCTCATCCTCACCAGCATCAGGAAACTTCTCATGTAGTGAGTCCTTTAGTACCTTGGCAATGAAACGCATTCCATAACTTCAAGAGAAAGAAAAGGGCAAATGAGACTGCTGCAAGCACAAACCCACCAACAACCTCTCAGGGATAACACTGTGGTGCAACAGACTCACGGGATTTTGTCCACTGAACTAACGATGGCAGACAGGAACTTGTCTGTCACTGTCCTCATGTTTCTGATTGAGGCATCCAGGCGCGTTCTCACCTCTTCATGACTTAGAGCTTGTTCAGGTGTAACATCGTATGGCAGTTTGCTGTTTGAAAAGGTCAAACATGTGAAGGTGAATATTCCTCAGGCCAGCATATTTCAGGAATTTCTAGCTTGACACATTAACAAGCTTGTATCCACATAGCTGCCAGGAGGTGTGCACGGTCTTGAGTTAACCTTTCAAGCAGTGGAAGAGATGAAGACCTCTTGCTTTTGCTTCCTCAACTCTCCCTTGCAATGGCCACTGTGAGAAAAGGCCCAGCTAACTCAAAACAGTATCTTTTTTACAGCATGTGCACTAGGCAACAAAGTGCCATCTGTGCCATGGAGCAGTTCTTCAGGCTGCAAATAAACTGGTGAAAATGCAAGCTACACATTTGAACATTAAGATGATAAAAGCTCGGACACAAGCCAGAAGCTGGAACATCAGTATAACGTGCTATTGGCAGGAAGCGGTGCCAAATGAGTTGTTATGCTTTCTCCTTATCAGCTGAAATCACTGTGCGGTATTCCAGTCAAGACAGATAGATGAAGTGGATAATTCATGAAAGTGTCTCCACAATCTCATGTAAAGAGAAGGATGTGAACACACATCTTGAACTGCATTTTTAACACATTCATAATTTTGAACCAGGTGTACAGCACGGTATATGACTGCAGATTGCTTTGAATAGGAAAACTCACTCATCTATATAGCTTTTTTCCCTGCCCTTTTTTTTTTTTAAAGTATATTAAAAAAAAAAAAAACACAACACAATGGAACGCAACAGAAACCTCAAGTTCTAGCAAATCGCGTGCACAGGAAAAAAAATAAACCAGAATGACACAAAACCATCTCGCACAATCCAGTTGTCATCAGTGGCTGGTATTAATTAGAAAGATGTTAGGACTAAAGGAACTGAAATGTTGTGCTGCTCCGCCAGCAAGAGAGGTTTTGTTGGCTTGCAAACAGTACCTACATTTGCACATGTTATATACAACGTGAACATAGACTGACACAGAACTGATTCCCAAGTAATTTTTCTTATCATTGTTTCTTTTAGGTTAGAGGGCATCTCATATATAATTATAAAGTCAACATAGACAAACACCAAAGAACATTTCTTCTTCCATCTCCTCATGAGATTCCCTTTCAATACACTCAGCACCATCACCAGAATATCTTTAGAATCTCAGATGAAAGATGTCTCGAGGACATGGAAAAGCCACTGTCTTGGACAGATGCATGCAGTGAAGCCAAGGATGGTCTGGAATGATTAACCGAGCAGTGCAAAGCAACCAAGCAATGTTTAGAAAAACACAGTTACAACATTTCCCATACCTGGCCTCGCCAGTTTGAGACTCCATCTGGTTAACCCAAGACTTGTAAATATCCACTGGATCAGTTTTGATATTGAGTGATTTATCATCGATGATTTCCTTCACAACCGGTGCCAGGATCTGCCTCAGGGCATTCTGACCACGGGCACCGCGGTTGAAACTCACCACCATTTTAATAACAGTAGGATTCCCAGTCACAATTTCTTGTATTTGGTCTACTTTAGATCTGAAGAAGAAAGAATAAATGTGAAACACGAGGTACACATAATTCTGTCAGGTGTAGATACATTTCTCAGCTTAAAACAAACTGTTAAAGAGCATCACTGTCGCAAAACAGATGATGGATTTGTGCTAAAAATCTCGATACAGCAATAAACTACAACACCGTACAAGAACAATACTGGAATACTTTCCAAGACAGATGAAGGAAGAAACTTAGGACTTCCATACCCTCTATTCGGGAATTCAGTGCAACTTGCTGGTAGTCATCTCGACAACAATTAATGCCAATGCAACTGTACATTCTACTTGAGAGCACAATTCAAAATACAAAGGAAACGGAGCATGTTTTATGTAGAGGAGAGAAAGAACAGTAGGTTTCTTCCAGTATTTAGAATACGAAAACAAGCAAATCAACTACAAAAGCCACTCTTAATATACTGCTATGTGAAATACATCAGTAGAGAACAAAGCACCTACATTCCTCGGTTTACATGCCCCTGGTTTCAAGTATGAATTAAAGGAAAAAAAAAAAATCTCTTTTAGAAGTTACTTGGTTTAGGGAATATACCATCTTCACGTTTAAAAAGCATTCCAAAGAATGCTTAAAGAGTAATTCCTCCAACATTTTATCGCACATTCTTCTTCCCAGGAAGTTGTGCAGCTCTGCACTGTAAAGAACTGAAGTTGTGAAACACTGAGCTCCTGAGGCCCAACTGATCAAGCAGAACATGACTGAGGACAGCTGCTCCATCTGCCCCAGCACTGACAGCAAAGAGAAATGCCAAACAAGAAAGCCTCTCAGTTTTAGCCTCCCCATCAGGTTTCGGAAATCCAGAGAGCTTAGCTCTCTCCCTGGCTTGTAAAGCCTAAGTTTGCAGTTTGTTGGAGGTGTTTATAGGCAAACACTGGAGAACTGAGATTAGACTGAATTCTAGGACGCCTTTGCATCTGACTAAAAGTAGCAACCGCGTTAAACAGTGAAATCTTGACTGAAGCAAAAACCCCTCATCCTCAATGGACATACCTCCTTTACAGACCTCGTTAAGGACAGATATGAAACGGGAAGACAACAGTGAAGGGACAGTTTAGCATTATCTGCGTATTAGCGTGAGACACATGAAAACTGCCTCAATTCAAGAAATTACCAAACTCATTCAACAGCTAGAATGTGCCGTATATTACCACATACTTGATCTCTTCCTGCAATGCTGTTTGGAAAAGCCGTAACAACAGGTATTCCTCTCTTTGATTGGATGCATAGTTATACAGTGTGAAGATGACAGAATCCATGAACTTTGTGGATTTGTTTTGTGGCATCTGAAAAATCAGCTTGGCCAAGTAGGTTGGGTTAGTCTACAACAAGAAAAATTACTTAGTGTGCAGATCCACGCAGGCCAGTGTCACTAAGAACTATGATCGTGCCAAGACACATAAGCCTGTGACAAGAGGTCACCAAGCAGCATTGGAAGCTGCTTACCTGAAGTAAGTAGAACAGATGCTGATAGGCTTCCAGCTTTTCTCTCTTCTCTTTGCTCAAAGCTTTCAAACCTCCCCTTTGTTTGTTCAGCATCATCATGTCAGAGAGCTGTTCCTTGTTCTTCTTGGTAAGTTTTTTGCTATGAGAAACAACATCCTGGAAAGAAAGAGGAGGGACATATTCCATTTGAAGTATTTTATAACAGGCAATGTTGGAAAATAGTTGCATCTGAGAGCCCAATTCTCTTGTGCATGGAAAGGCAGAGTCAAGGTGTGCCTGGCGCTGTTAAACTGAAGCGTTATTTGCTATGGCAGCAATTCCTCTGACTGGAACTGTACGTTGTGCTTTGTCCTTGACTTCCTGAACTTGTCTGAACTCATGGAAGGGTCAGTCACTCTTGGCAGCAATTACCATCAGAGCTGGTAGCATCCTGAAGATGCTTGAAAATGCTTTCCTTTCTGAATTAGGCTTAAAACCTAAAAAATCTTGTTTCATGCTCAGCTGGCTCGCTATCTCCAAGCAGTCTGACAGCAACGGCACTTTTCGCTGCAGGCACCAGTCCAAAAGCCGCAGCCTCCTCCCAGACCCATTTCACTACACTGAGGTTTTACACTGGGACGAGCCTTGCGTCACGCCTCCCAGGACCCGAGGAAAGGCCGACCAGAACTCCAGCTGGAAGAAAAGGCAATGCTCTATCAGCAAGAGCTTTTCCTGTGAAATTAATCATGTCAGCTGACAGAAAGGGCCTCCTTTAACCCACAAACACCAAGCAGCATGAGTGTGCCTCCTGCCTCCAAAGTCACATCCGCCCCTCCACCCCGGCAAGGTTGCGGCCTATCACTTGTTAAACCACAAGGGAGCAAACGACAGGAGTTCTCAAAGCCTTCAAACACGCAGTTTGTTTGATTCATCAGGTCTAGATAGCCTGTTGTTTGCTTGATTGTTTTAGCTTCAGGTCTTGCTGCTTTTACTCCTACAGCTTACTTTCTAGGCATACATACTAAATTAGTGGAATGGAGTAAAAATGCACTGCGAGTAAAATCTGCAAGTCTGAAGCAACAACATTTTCTGCTGGACCTGAGCAACTGACACGCAAGGCCAGACGCTCTCCATGCCAGCTATCGCTGGGCTCAGTTCAGTCTGCAGTTGGTTTCCCATCAGCACATTTCCTACCTGCAACGTGATTTTGTTTTTCACTAGCAGCCCAATTTTGATGTCCATGAGGTTGAGGTCATTTTCCAGTTGCTGATTGGATCGGATCAAGGTTACAACTTCCTCACGTAGTTTCATTAGCTCAAGCTCCTCCTGAAAGTCTTGGTCACTCTGATCGAGCAAATGGACAAATTTCCGAACGACAGCCATAGGTGGGTTTTTAGCATTAACTAAAAGTAGGCAAGAAGACATCAGGGATGGGAAACAGAAGCAGATACATGCCTTATCTATGTTTAAACAACATACAAAGGAGCAGCCAGAATAAGATTAGCACCACCATGTCTAAACAGCTTGTGACATTCTGAATTCATTATTTTGAGTAAATCACGAGAGAAGCAAACAGTAAAGAATGAAGTCGTAGAATCACAGAATCTCCTGAGTTGGAAGGGACCCACAAGGATCATCGAGTCCAGCTCCTGTCCCTGCACAGGACACCCCACAGGTCACACCGTGTGTCTGAGGACGTTGTCCAGTCTCTTCTTGAACACCGTCAGGTTGGGGCCGTGACACCTCCCTGGGGAGCCTGTTCCAGTGTCCAGCACCCTCCGGGTGAAGAATCTTTTCCTCATGTCCAACCAACAGTCACTATGAGCCTAGGGTAACTCACACAGCCAAAGTTAACTGCAAAGCTCTGGTTCTATTTTTCAGCAGCAAAACCAATGGCTGGAATCAAGTACTCCTTCAGCCTAAAGAATTACCCACTCTCCACATTGCCCTGCCAACTTCATCCCAATCACTCTTCAAAACTATCCTGATGTTATAGACCACACTAGCAACATCCCTTGCAAATAGAGATTTAAGGCACATCAGTTTTATCCTCTTGGTAATACTTACTGAGGGTTTTGTAGTCTTCTCGTGCTTTGTTTGCTCGGATAAAGGCTTGAATTTTTATAACATCATTTATCTAGGATTAAAAAACAAATAAAGCACTTGACCTCATTCTGGAAAGAGTACAAAAGTCAGGTACCGAATTCACTTAACAAGATAGCCTCTTACATGGTTTCTGAAATACTGCAGACGATCTCTGTAACGTCTTCTGGCTTGATACATCCTGGTCATTGATTGAATCTATAGAAGGGTAACCAAAATACTCACATAAAAACCTTTCCTACAAAATTCACTAGCCAAAAGGTTTACCAAAAGAGTCAGCAGGCAGCCTTCTTTACCTTCACCACTTGGTCCTTTTGTGCTCGCAGGTAATCCAACCGGCTTTGATAGGCCTTCCTCTGCTTGTAGCCACGCCACTGGGACTGAAAACAAAAAACAGGCACACTGACTTTACTCTTCTAATTAAAGAGAAGTAATTACCAATCTCAGCTTCTTTCTGCTCCTCAGCTTCAAACTTCCATTTCAGCGAAGCAGAATGTGACGCAGACATGCTTATGCTATCAAAAGATACAGTGTGAAGCATTAACTACTTCACCAACTGTAATCACAAGAGACTGGAATTACCCCGGGGAGAGCCTGGACCTTCCGAAGCACAGCTCGAGATCAAGGATATAGCTAAAGAGTCAATTTGACATGAGGATCATGCATTAGATGCTGCTGCTGGCAAAAACAGTGATGTAATGTTATAAACCTTCAGAACAGACTCGCTGCTACTGATACGTGGAATGGAAGTTAGGTGAGGAGCTGGACTACACTTAAAGGCAGAGAGTGGTATTTTAATTAGCTGGGAGCGGTTGCGGGGGTTGTTGTGTGGGTTTGGTTTGGTTTTTTTTTTCCATATATACACGCAGAACATGTGCTAGTTAGGCTGAAACAAATGCACATGTGCTGCTCAAATAATAAAGTGGTAATAGGGTACAAAGCATCTATTTCACTTGCACACATTTCAGTTACAACACAGAGAAAGATTTATTTCACTGTTCTCCCGTAAGTGCACCCAACCTCACGCTGAATTATCCCACTATCTCTTTCAGGTCCTTAATCCTCCAAATCCCTGGACGAATTTGAAGAGAGGAAGAATCTTGTTCGGGAAAACTGAAAACCATCTTGTTTCTCTTCAGTTCATGGAGAATCACAGTAGTAATTTCATCACATAGTATTATCACCATAAAGGCATAAAACACACTTCATGTTGCCCTATTCCCTAAACACTGAATCCGACAATAAAATGACAGGTAAAGCTTCCTCAAGTAAGTTTTTCTCTTTCCAGTTCTGCCTGATAAGACTTTATTGACTAGATATGACATAGAAAAGTAAATAATATACCAAAACTCTTGGGAGAAGGAAATGCCTTTAGCTAATTTGCAAAATGAGGTGAAGACAATTGTGTGTTGTAACTGAACTGAATAAAAACAGTCAATAAGCTTGCACATAGAAAACAACTGCAGAGTACAAGTTTCAAATGCATTTAAAGGATATCATTACCTGAATACAAGTGATTGCTGGGACTTGTTTCTTCAAAAAATTCATTCTTGAGTTGAATTCCTGGCGAACAAGATAACCTCGACAGCAAGCCTGAAGTTTTGTAATAAGGTTCTCATTGGCCAGCCACAGCTGCTCTCGGTTGTACGCCGCAGTGACTCCAGATATGGTGCTCTGCATCAATGTTATGGTAGGAAGAAGAGACAGAAAAAGAGGATGGAGATACAAGAAACAGGATGTTACATCAGCTTTCCGTATTGTGCTAACAAGAAACTTCCAGGTTGCCTTTCAAAAAACAGCAACATCATCGTCCTGCACCCTTTTACCAACAGGACAATTTTTTCTGAAACGGGACAAGGGGTTTGACACCCCATCTGATGATGGCCAGTGAAATAAATGAGTTACTAAGCTTGTTAACATGACTAAGACGTTGAAGTGTTCTCTCTTAGAGATGCACTAACAGTAGGAATGATAAGAATGTCAGCTTTTCAGAGAAAGGGTTTATGTTTTCTACCCTACCTGTATCTCCTCCCGTGACAGCTGCGTGTCATTCGGCACAAATTGCGCTGGTTCATCCCATCCTCCCTCTCTGGTCTGCAGGTTATGATAATAATGATAGCCTCCTCTCACCCAGTGCTTCACCCATTCGCTGCCATTGCCCCCTAAGAACGGAAACTGCCGTGTAAGTCACAAAAACAGACAAGCGTCTTATCTGTCCCACATGCAAATGTTAGAACTAGGAAATCCACATATACAGATGCTCCTATCTTCAGCAAGAGAAGGAATGTTTGAGTCCCTAATGACCTCATATGAGAACTACTTACACACAATACATTCTACAACTGGAGGCTATTCTACCGTTCACTTTTTTTTTTTTAAATCTTAGTTTGCAAAGCATCCACAATTGCCACCTGTAACACAAGACATATCACCAGAGGTTTTTTTACCTCTGGTTCCAATTCCACATGCAATAATATCGAATTTATTTCACTAACAGTTAGCTACTCGAGGTTCACCTGCTGCCATTTTTCTTCTCTTGACTTCTGACAGCTCTCGTTGGTACGTCTCAGCACATTCCGGAGTGACTCCGTACAGCCCAACGTCTGGTGAACGCAAGGTACTCAGGGTCTGGCCAACGTCACCACGGTCCACTGCTTCATTAATGGCCAGAATTCCTAAGGAGACTTTGATAACACAAGGGAGCAGGTTACCTTGGCATCCAGGGGCTCAACGTCTCACAGCAAACACCGGACAACAGAACAGAGCAAGGCAACACAAACACACGCAGTTGGGGTAGTGAATATACACAAACATTTAAGTGTATATAAATACAGAATATAAATAAAACCCAGAAAACTTGCTGGAGAGAGGCCTCTTCAGTACAGTGTCTAAGCACACGTGTGCTGTACCTGACAGCACATACCTGCTGTGCCCCAAGTCCCAGTGTGTGCTGATCTACCACCAATATTTCCCAACAACACACAATGTTTTAGCTCTACTCTGACATCTGCTTTAGTTAAGGCAGTTTCTTCTGGCAGAGCCAGTCACAATTCAAAAGGGGCCTTTTCAACAACTAGCACCATCTATCCCTAGCGAAAAAAGTACGGAGTAGTTTGTAAACAAGTCAAAAACCTAATGGGGGAAAGACAGGGGGCAGAGGAAGAGAAAAATAACATGTCATTCTAGGGCTGCTCCAGAACTGCAACTCAAATACAGACATATTCACGAGAGCACAGAATTGCACTGGCACAGCAAACATGAAATATAGGAATTTTCAGCACTAGGTAAGACTGCAAAAATGTCTGTTCATACATGGATAGACAAGTGCTTCTGAAGATCTTATTCAGGCTTAAGGGCACATACGTTAATCCTGCTTTTGACCTAATGTTCCTTGGCATGACATTCACGCTGCTGCCTTGCCAAAGCACTGGGTGAGTGGGAAAATGGTGAAAAAAAATGCACTGGCAGTGCTGCAAACAAACAACAAACTGAACAGGTAAATCTCTGTCCTGCTCCTCCTGCCTTTTTTTTTTTTTTGGGCAGTTGACAGGGGAATTTACTGACTAAATCATGTCATTAAAAACAACTGAACTGGGCCATGGAGTTGGACAAACTCATTATGTCTTTTGTTAGAAAGCTTTTTGTGAACCTGTTGATTTTTCTCTCTTCTAAAACATCTACAAATAAAGAATACAAAGGGACAAGGCACGAATATAAAAGCAAGCTCATTTCTGTGCCAACAGAGCAGGGATGAGAGGAATCAACCATGCCAGAAACTCTACATGTCTGATATACAGATGCATTAAGAACTCATTTAAATGGTAATCTGGGCCAACCCCATTCTCAAAGCTGGGATAACTTCAGGGCCTTGTCTAACAGAGTCTGGAAAACCTCAAAGGACAGAGATTCCACAGTGTCTTTAGACAACCTGTTTCAGAAGGCACCAGAGAGATTCCAGACTCAAAAACTCTTCAGTTTCCAGTACGGTTGCTTATTCAAAGCAAAATCAGAAGGGATAACTTTAAGTATCAAATCAGAAGTTTTGGAAGTTGAAAGTAAGACATTTTGTCAGCACAATGGAGATGAAGAAACAGAATAAAGGAAAATAGAAGGTGACTCTAGAGAGAGAAAACAACCAGTTTACTAATACTGTACAAACCAAGCAAAACGATCAGACAGGTGCCAACTGTTGAATGTAACAGAAAATTAGAGATTTAGAGTAAATGCAAATAGAACCATATCGTATTATTTTTTAATGTACAAAAACAAGCTCTCTGAAGCATATGGTACCCAGCAAACAAACAGCATATACAGAGAACAGGATATTAGAATATATAAGACAACTTTTAAAACTCTCATGTTTTGTTAAAGTTTCTGTCAGGAAAAAAATCCAAACAAACAAAACAAAACAACAAAAAACCCCAAACAAAACAAAACCACAAAACCAGAAAAACCCACCCAAAAAAACACCACCAAAAAACCCCATGGTTGGGCCAGTCCACCTACAAGCTGCGCCAAGGGGCAAAGGGGGTTATCACTGACGTGTATTATTGTCTGTATTTGAAAAAGATGTGACGTAGTCCAGAAAAACTTAACAGAACCGAGACAAGACAACAGTATGCCACGCAAACAAAAGGAAATGCACACCAGAAAACACCATTTAAATTGTGCATGTGAACCTTCTCATACTTAAATAAACACCCACAGGCACACACAACTAGTTGCAAATGACAAACAGCTTGATAGAGATTTGCCCAATGAGGTAACATGGCCACATGCAAAACTGGAAAAACGGCATATCCCTCCAAAAGATAAGAAATTTAATATTTGAAGAATCTGACATTCACTCTTCAAAAAGCAGCACTACACGAGAAGCACATAAGTGCATTTGATTTCCTTTGCCACATTTACAAGACATTTCTAGCTCCCAGCCTTTCCTTAAGTAACCACTATTTGGTTGATAATGAGGATTAATTGCAATCTTGTGTGACAGTACTCACATCTCTCTGACTCCTCCGTGTCCTTGTTAGCCCTATGAATCCCATCCTGGATTTCATCTAGCCAAAGCACAGCTGTTTCATCCTGTGTGTCCTGAAGAGAATATGATGAGAAAAATACACACAGCGTGAAGGGAAAAGTAACGCTATTTTTGCAAAGTAAAATAACCAGTATCAACAACAGCCAGTACAGCAGGTTTCTGTATCAGAGGGAACAAGAAGCAGCTCAATGTTTCTAGTTCCCTCCAACACAAGGACACCCTGTGCATTTGTGACCACCAGAGACTGCTGTGGCATCGCCAAATTAACACCTCCTGCCAAGCGAAAAATCTGTTCAGGAAACAGAACGAAGAAGAAATTCTATCAGTGGGAATCGCTCTGATAAGCAAAGAGAACACAAGGCCAAGGGCTCAACACCGGTTAGTCCTACGGCCGTTCTTGCTTAGAGGACGAGACGGGGCCGTCATTTGACAGAACATGGCTACACAGAATTCCCAGAACAAAAAGCGGCCAACGCACATCAGCGTGCAGCAGGTAGAAACCCTCAGGTAACTAATGCCACATCACGCTGTCCTTGTCCCTGCCCACAGAAGTTCACAAGCCCGTACAGACTAGCAAACCAAGGCACGTTGTACATGTTGTGGCTGGGTGTACACACACCGTCTGAGCCACGTTCTCAGTCCTTAACACATTGCTTGTCGAGGGGTGGTGATCACAGAGTGTCCTGTATTTTGGCCGGGATTTGAAGAAATCCAGTCAACTAATGCTACATGCAGAAATTTGAGAAGAGCAATGAGCCAAGTGTTTAGCAAGTCCCAAAATATACAATAAGAACAATGATGCAGCAGTTGCCAAGCACGGCTTCGCCACACCCACTGTCGCTTCCTGTAGGTAACTACGGGAAGAAATGCCGAGATGCAACAGCCGCCCTTCTTGCCAAGTCCACAGAACGCAGGAAACATTTACTTCTGGTATGGAATAATATTCATGCTGCACAAAAGAGCCTCTATTTACAGTGTTCAAAAACTCTAGGGCCAGACTGAAAAAAAAAATTTTTTTACGTGCCCTTCACATTTTGGCCGGTCCAAACCTGATATGCTTAATGACATACCGTTCAAGGGTCAAATGCGTCTTTCACAGGCAGATTTCATCTGAAAGCCCACACACCCACAAGAGAACCAGCAACAGCAAAATTCCTGTCCAGGGAGCAGGAGAGAACAATCGAAGGAACAGCTTCCTCTACTGTGACCTCTACCAGCAGAAATCGACCCACAGACCACTGAGACCACCTGTGCTTCCCTACACATTCCCTGCTGCAAGCTTTCCGGCGGGTACACGCGTGTACCACGGCACCAGGTCCGCTGCTCTTCTCTCTCATGACGAGACACGTGCACCATCCAGGCTCCCCGGCCGGGCACAGACTGCACAACCGCAACGAACCGCAGTCCCTCCCAGCCCCGCGGCACAGAATCACCAGTCAGTAACAGCGCACTGCGCATAGTGACTGTTTTCCCCACAATGCTACTTTATAATACGATCTGTCAGTTTCTGAAATTACTGCCATGCTGCTAGGAGGAGCCCTAAACTGAACATATGCCTAAATAAGGTAATTTCACGCCAACCGAGAAGTTACCAGCAGGGGCTGGCACAAGCGTCAGTGCACACTAAAAAGAGTTCATTATTTCACTCTGACTCAGCCGCAGGAAATGCTGCAGCACAAACTGGGTTCCTAAGAACATTAACTCTTTCAGGGCCCTTGGGGAAGCTGCTAATGATTTTCATCAGAAATGCATACAGTTTTCAGCTATTGCCATCACATGGGTTTACCTTCAGTTAAAAAAATAAATTTAAAAAAAAAAAAAAAAAAAATCAGTGCTCAACACAATCTAGATTTTAGTCCCCATGCAAGATTCTGCATTGGTGTTAGAGCAAACAGCCTCAAGCCACTAAAAGCAGAGATGTCTGCTGCTACTTTGTAAATAGATTAGGGAAAAAAAAGAAGTCAGTACATGATCCACACTACTCAAAAATCAGCTGCATACACACACAAACACACACTGATCCTCACCCATAAGATGAGACTTGCTCTTCCTCTCCCCATTTTCACCTTCACATTTAGTCATTTAGTGAAAGTGGCAACTATGGACAAGTAGGTATAAGTCCCTGGCTAATAAGACGACTACCACTCACAAAATCATTACCAGTGAGTATCACCAGGTGAACAACAGGCACGGGTATACATTTTTCTAGTAGCATGCATTTTGCTTCATTTCTTTTTTCTAATTTACCACTTAACAGATTTTTCCACTTTTAGAAACTTTGGTTTTGCCATATTTAACTGTGCCTATGACTACAATTAACAACACTAAAAGAAAATACTTAAACTTGCAGGAAACTTGCATTCAGAAGTTCGGAACTCCTAGAATGAACATGGGCTCCTTGCAAAAACAGATGAGACATATTATTTCTCCCCAAGAAATACACATCTCATGTTAGCTGTAGCAAGACACCTTGTGCAGTAAATATTCTTGTACCCGTCTTTGTAGTTCATGAAGATTCATACAGTCTGACTGCTAATCTCTTCCTCTAGTACAGAAAGATGCAAACTGCCCGGGTAAGATCAGCAGATGGTATGCAGGATGTCCCGCTCTCCACATCCAGTTTTGATTCCTGGCTTTCAGGACCAGTAATAAGCCCATTACACAGATGTAAAGATTTATCATGAGGTGCGCATTTATTGCACTCACCTGTGCTTTCTCTCTCTTGGCTCGAAGCAGTGTATCCTGGTAATGCTGCGCTACCTTTGGGGCTACACCCTCCAGTTTTGCTGCAGGAATCTGTAAGGCTTGAAGAGTCTTTTTGGTGTCCCCTTCATCCAGAGCTTCATTGATAAGACCAATTGCCAAAATCCCTAAGAAGGAAGGCATAAGGGAGAAATACAAAGTTCCATTTTTGATCAAAAATAAACATAAGCATTGTTTCAGAAGAAAAGTGCAGCTAGTCCTTCCTAAACCAGGCTGAGAACTGCAATATTTTTAACAGAAAACTTCCTTTACCAGTAAGGAAAGCAAGACTATTTCTCCACCTTAAAGTAGTCATAATGCCTGGCCACTGCAATAAAAAATAAGAAATTTTAAAAAAAAAATCCCTCAGGAAGACCACATGCAAGGACAGAACTGAGTCTTCCTACATCCAGCTCTCTAGAAGAGAATTATCAAAGCCCGAATGGCCAAAGTGCATAGGTTGCAGTTTTCCAAGGTTCTGTCTTCTCTAGAAAGAAATCTTCACATGAAGCTAAAGATTCGCATGGAATACCATTTAAAAAACACAGTAACTTCATATTTCAGAAAACTCTTGTATTTAACATATGTAGTACCAGCTGTGTTATCAGAGATGTGGATGCTATTCATGTACACTAAAAGTTACCATTCAGCTATATAAAAATAAACAGAAATAAATATCTTATAGTTAGCTAAATATGAACAGAGTCTACATCATACATGCCCTACCCACAGCAACCATCTCCTGCGAATCACAATGTAGCCCAGGTTGAGATGGACCCTAGAGGTCATCTGATTCAACTCCCTCCTAAAGAAGGATCAGTTCAAATCAGGGTTTGATCAGTGCAGAACAAAGAGATCTTTTAGACAAAAGAAAGCAAGGAACACAGTGTGGGGATTTCCAACTTTGGTTAATGTATCCAAAGATTGTGACTACTTCTTCTATGCAGGAAGACAACCACAAAACAAAAGTGTATATGAAAACCAGAACATCTTAGGGAAGAGGGGGTATTTGGATGGAACAGAGATTAGGGAAAAACATATGCTAAGGACACTGCAAGAACCAGGATCACTAAAAGGATGGCATGATTTCCATCAAAAAGCAGATATGATCACTATTTCACTTAGGAAAGGGCACACGATGTAAGCGGTAATTCTCTCTGATTAGTTTGCTGATCTGGACATGACAAGACTACTCCACGGAACAGCAATGTTGTGGCTCCTCAGTAGAAAGCATTTTAAAATTTGAAACTATTTACAAGGACGGTGGAAATGAAAGATATATGGTTGTATGCCTTGAGGGCCTTCTCCAATTAAGTTCAACTTATTCATAGTCAGAAGATAAAAAGCATCCTTCCATGTGGGCATATATGAAGCAGACCAAAGAATTAAGAAATTCCCTGTGAGAACAGCTTATCTCATTACATGGTTTTCTGCACTTTTTCTACAGGTAAGGAGTGCTATAAGAAACAGGGTGTTGGGACTACACAAACTTTCAGAATTGTGCTGTAACCTCTTACATAGAAAACCTACTATGAAAGTAACATCTCAGTGTGTGCACCCACGGGTCTGTGTTTGTGTGGTTTCCAAACAGGAAACCCAGGGTCTATTTGGAGATGCAGGAAACAAGTCAATCAAGATAGCAGGCTCTTAAATTAAAATTTAACCCTCTCTAGAGTATGAAGACTTTTCAAGGTGAAACACAACTCACCGACTATGCAACAAGACGTCTGTTTGTCTCAGTGTACAATCACCTCCGCATTTGTGACAAAGCTCTCCCCTCTTACAATGCAAGACTTTGAGCTACATATTACAAAGATGTCTGGAAAGTAAACGTCATGCTACTTGCATACGCAGGAGGTTTTCAGTACAGGTCATAATCAAAAATTATGGTCCCCTAATGAAACTGAAAAAAGATCAATAGAAAATTAAACCACCCAATACAGAACTTGGTGAGGATCTACCTAAGAATAACCTTCAATTTTCAAGGACTCCTCTATCTCCACTCTGGATTTTAAGTCAACTTATGCTGTCTTAGAGAAAAGAGAATTACTTCGGTTTTCCGTTTTGCTGCAATCTTCATCAGCATGCTCAATCTCAGTCTTTTATCACTGCTAAAATACACTTAATAACTTCAACACTGCTAAAAAAAGAAACTAAAACTCGGAACTAGAAGCAGCATAGAAGTGAGGTTAACACTTATTCACATTTCTCAGTTTGCATCAGGGATGTTTTTTTGTTTTCCTTCATGAGTATTTAAGTTTTGGTACTTGCACTTGCTGCATACACTTCTAACTTGTATGGGATTTTGTGTATTTTCCAATTGGGGATGATTTTTGCACTTTACCAATATTTCATATTGAAAGGCAACAGCCAGACAGGTATATTTTTCTTCTACTGGTCAAAAGGTCAGTTATCAGTCATTTCAGCTTTTATACCACAGAATCCCAGAATCACAGAATGTTAGGGGTTGGAAGGGACCTCAAAAGATCATCTAGTCCAATCCCCCTGCCAGGGCAGGAACACCCAGGTGAGGTTACACAGGAAGGCGTCCAGGCGGGTTTTGAATGTCTCCAGAGAAGGAGAATCCACAACCCCCCTGGGCAGCCTGTTCCAGTGTTCCGTCACCCTCGCTGAGAAGAAGTTTCTTCTCAAATTTAAGTGGAACCTCTTGTGTTCCAGCTTGAACCCATTACCCCTTGTCTTACTGTTGGTTGTCACCGAGAAGAGCCTGGCTCCATCCTCGTGACACCCACCCTTTATATATTTATAAACATTAATGAGGTCACCCCTCAGTCTCCTCTTCTCCAAGCTAAAGAGACCCAGCTCCCTCAGCCTTTCCTCATAAGGGAGATGCTCCACTCCCTTCATCATCTTTGTGGCCCTGCGCTGGACTCTCTCCAGCAGTTCCCTGTCCTTCTGGAACTGAGGGGCCCAGAACTGGACACAATATTCCAGAACTTTAAATACTGGAAAGGTAAAAAGGCCAAAGCACATTCAAAAGAAGGACTAGAAGGGAGAAAAGAAAACCTGAACAGGGCCGAGATTGCAGCCAAAGAGAGAATAAGACTTCAAGAAAAGTGATTTCTTCTGAACACAGCAAATTAGGAAGGAGAATGGAGTACTCCAAGACTGGGCTACAATTAACTCAGAGATTTTGCTAATACTAGTTTTCATTAAATTTGAGGGATTGAAGCAAAATTAGAAAAGAGTCTAGACTAATTCTAGACACCGATGGCAGGCAACGCATTTTGTTATCCAAAAAGGGCTGAAATTTGCACTGGGAGGATACTGATTGCATTGGAGATACTGATTTCAATACCACAAATACTCCTGACTGCCTCATCTCCATCAGCAGTCCTGCTGTTAAGCCTTTCCTATTACAGACCACCAGGTCTTGGTCACAAACAAGATATCTTCCTAGGTATCTAACGTATGATACAAGTCAATCAACTTTTTGTATTGATGTGCACTGAATTTTAGCACTCCTTATGAGTCTAGCACTCCTTATCAGTCTAGCATGAATCGAACAGAAAACTTACTTTCATGTTCTTCATGCACAACCATGTTCACACGATCAACAGATGACTGGATATCATTCCATGTAATAAATTCATTTCCTTCTGCACGTGTTTGAGCTTTCAGCTTCATCAAATCATCGATGTATCTGTCAAAGAACAAAAACCAAACTCAACAAACATCACATCGCAACAGGTAGGCCAAGGAACACACAACACAGCATGAGAATTGTACACAAAGTGGAAGGAGTAACACGAGGGTTTTAACTGGAACAAATATGAAAAGTGGGAAGAACAGAAAGAGGAAAGGCTGCATACAGGATGGTCAGCCCAAATGTGAAATAATCGCCAAAAGCACTAAAGCACTGAATGAGGGTCTAGGGCAAAGAACACAGTGGGTGAGCGACATAGTGTCAGTGACAACCTAATGGTACCACAACACGCTTCAGCCTGAAATCCATGAGAAAGCGTTGAGACAGCACAGAACTTAGACCAGTAAGAAACGGTAATCGCAAAAACAAGATGCAAGAGCCAACAGAGATTAAATCAATACCATAATAAATAACACAGAAAGAACACAAAGAGTTGGGGGGGGCAGGAAATTCAAAAAGTCACAGAATACAAAGAACATCAAGGACAGACATAATTGCTTGAAATATCCACCTCTGAGAGTTCTCATCCTCAATGTTTGTAAGGCCTGTGACAGGACTGCTCAGTTGTTTCCACACTGTATTCACATCCCCTGAATCCAAAGCCCTATTAATCAGGGCCACAGAAGACAGCATCTCTACAGCAACAGATAGTTCTGGATGGGTGAGGTTACCCTGCATACAACAAGGACAACAAATTAACTCCACTTGCTTTTTACAAACTATTGCTGCACATAGAACACAGAATAGAGTAGTTGTCAGAATAGACATGTAACAAAGCAAGGGGCAAACCCTCATGATACAGAAGCAGAAAGACGAGTATCATAAACAAAGCTACACCACCAAGTAAAAGATTAAAGCAGAATCTTACAGAGCCAAGTAGCTCGAGATTTAGGGATCAAACGTCACATCAGAAAAGACTGAACACTACAGCAGTTCTACAAAGACGCAAGACATGTTTGTTACAGGGATTGCATTTAACAAAACAGACAATGTATATCCAGTGATCCATACCAACTTCCAGAAATAAGAGAAAATGTGGTACTTACTTCAGGGCTCTGTTGCTGCAAGGTGGCCAGCTCCCTTTGGTAAAGATCTGCAGCAAATGCATAAACCTCTGGTAACTGGGCCTCTGGATTCATCATTTCTGCCACAGTCTTCTTGGCATCACCCATTCGAATTGCAGAATTGATTTTGGCTACTGCTGCCAGCCCTAGAGTTCAAAGAGGCAGCACAAAGAATGAGGAAGGCAGATAGTTGAGTCCCCAGTAATAATAGCACTTTTATTCTACTCAATAATCAGATACCTAACAAGAAAAAGAACAATTCCTTCAGCTGCAGGGAACAGGTGAAGCTTTCTGATCCCAGTTAGTCTTCTATTACTGCAGACAGCTAAAATGCATAATGTCTTCCTTAAAATAAAGCTCATGTTTAAAACCAGTTCACCTTTTTGTCCATTATCAAAGGATTGTTTCACCATTTCAGTCTTCTGAAAGTAAGAAGCCTCATAATGGCAAATTTTTGCATGGATGAGTAGTAACATTTTTTTCTTCCTGTGGACATCTATCCCGGCTCTGTCCTGCTCAGGGCAGTGACAGGCACTCAACAGTGGGTACACCTTGGCTAACCCCAAAATAGCATAAGGAGGCAAACAAGCTCCATGCTGCGAGTAAGGTACTTCAAAGGTGGCCTCCCCGTTATCGGGCATTCGCTATTTTCCTCTTGCATTCTAAACCCTCTCTCCCCAGACCTCTAGTAGTCGCCTCCCTGCCTATCACGAATTGAACTAATCGCTTCTGCACAGGCAGAACTAATCATTCTTCTCCAGAAAATAGCTCTGTATGTTGTCAGAAGCATCAATCAAAAAACAATCAGCCATTCTATTTGCCATCTGATATTTAGGAACAGTTATAGGTTCAGTAGCTCAAACCAAGTAAGGTTTACGTCAATGGTCAGCAGGTGACCTAGTTCGACACTTCATGGAGCAATCCACATTTCCTTCACAGATCCACAGCACACAAACCCATACAAACATTCTGCAAAAAGAGGTTATTTAAGGTGGACACAAAAGTTCCATGTTTAATATTTCAAATTATATGTCATTATCTCCAGAAGCATTCTGACAGCTGGATAAGAGACACTACAAACAACTGGGCAACCATCTCTCTTTAATGTTCTTAGCAGCCATGAAGTACTTAAAGAACTTCCATAACAGTTTGAGAGAGACCTCGCATATCTCCACACAGACCCAAACGTTATGCTTTCATCCTTTTGACCAACATCCATGGTCACTGTGCTGCAATAATTTCTGCTGATCCTTACTTTGCTGATACTGCTGTGCTGCCCTGTTGGCAGCATCCACTCCCAACTGCAACTCTTCCTTCTGCAGAGGCCCTGTAAGGCCAGCCTGTGAAAAGAAAGAAACCAGGAGGGTGAAACAATGCCAGCTTACTTGCTTCAAAAAGCTCAATAACAAAAAAAAAAAAAACCACCACACAACATGAACCGCAACAGCTTTTCCTTGAAACACTCTAATGCCACATAGTTTCTGCAAACAAAAAATGCTACATATGTGAGGAAGACAGAAATTACTCACCAGATTCTCAGTTCATATGTTGAAAGACCATATTTGTACAACCTGATCCCTTTTACAGTATTAGAAGTGCAACCCCATGAACACAGCAATCAAAGGCAACACCCAGCTTCCAAAATTATAAAACATTTCAGATAAAAAGGACAATTTTGTGGGAAAATGCTCCCTGTACATGAGCTGCATGCTGGAATGAAATTAGTACTTGTGCAGTTTGCCACAAAGTGACACATTAATTCATGTTCCATTTAACCTCTGAGCAACGAAAGAATTAGCATAACATCAAAAATGGACAACATGCAGTTCTAGCTTGCGCATACATGCTTCTAGAACTATATGGTACCACATGAATACAAATAGAGAATGAGGCTGAGTGACTGAGGAGCAGGAGGGTCCAAATAACTGGGGCGTTGAGCTGCTGGAAAGCAGCGCTGTGGAGAAGGACACAGCAGTCCTGATGGCCAGCAAGTTAACCCTGAGCAATCAATGTGCCCATGTGGCCAGGAAGGCCAGTGATATCCTGGGGTGCATGAGGAAGAGTGTGCCCGGCAGGTCGAGGGAGGTTGTTCCTCCCCCTCTGCTCTGCCCTGGGGAGGCACATCTGGAGTTCTGCGCCCAGTTCTGAGCTCCCCAGTTCAAGAAAGACAAGGAGCTACTGGAGGAAGTCCTGCAGAGCGCTACAAAGATTATCAGGGGACCAAATCATCTTTCTTGCTAAAAGATTGAGAGCTGGGTCTGTTCAGTCTGGAGAAGACTGAGAGGGGATCTTGCCAGTCCTGATAAATATCTCAAGGGCGAGTGTCACGAGGATGGGGCCAGACTCTTTTCAGTGGTGCCCAACGCCATGACAGGATAAGGGGCAACAGGTACAAACAGAAACACAGGAAGTTCCATCTGAATACAAGGAGAAACTTCTTTACTTTGAGGGTGACAGAGCCCTGGAGCAGGTTTCCCAGAGAGGTTGTGGAGTCTCCTTCTCTGGAGACATTCGAACCCACCAGGACACGACCCTGTGCAACCTGCTCTAGGTGAACCTGCTCCAGCAGGGGTGTTGGACTAGATGACCTCCAGAGGTCTCTTCCAACCCCAACCATTCCATAATTTTCTAAGAGATTCCCCTCTAACACTGCTCTCCTTGCTTCTGTACGTATGCTAGAGGTAGGTCCCCTTCAGCCCTGTATTATTGGTTTCAGGGTGTCTCTCATCCACATCGCTCTATGCCCTTTGCTTGCCAACCCAGACGACCACTGCCCCACTTGGCGACATGACCACCCTGCCCTGTTAATTCCTATAAAACATTAGACCAGATACCTTCAACAATTGGGGAACAAACATGGCATGGGGTTTGATCACCACCTTCATTCTGTAGCACACTGGGTAGGAAAGGTCAGCCCAGAAGCTTGACATTTGCTGACTTGAAAGAAAACTAAAAGGGCAGTTTTGTGAGCAAAGCGGTGTGAACAATTTCCTGAGGTTCACTTCAGGTTTGTCAGCACTGAGAAAACACTCCCATTTGTCCTCATGCCTTGAACTGCTGTCAGTAAATATGTTAAACAACGCAATACCCAGCTACGCAGTGGCCGACAACAGGGAATGACATCGATCGCCTGGGGCCTGACAGCGAGTGTTTGTTTCCCACCTGCCAGCTCTGGCGATTTAAGACTTAGACTATCAATGAGGTCTGCTCTAGTACCTTACGATTTAAGAGTGGTAAGAATTAAAAGCCTTACAATAATGCATAGCTACCCCCTCCAAAAATAAACAGAAATTCAAACTTGACATTTATTCAGGACCTCAATTTAAACTGCCAGGCCTTACTACAGATTCAGCTTTTTGATTGTTTGTCATATACTATTTCTACTTCAAACTGTTGTTCAAAGGCCATAAAAACAAATGTTTCTTCAGCCTCTTACTGTAATTATGTGGTCTGAACTTTTCTAGGTCTTTCCACACTACCTGCAGCACGAAAGCATCTCATCTCCTCCTCCTCGACAGGCCTTCCAGCAGGTGCTATTGGGTCATGTCATTGCATTTTCTACCTATGACACAAGCACCCGTGCATCCTCCAGTGCCCAAGATCTGTTTTGTTGTAACTGTGTAACTGACTTGTCTGCATTTTTCCTGGATCCAAACACATGTAATATCTTACTGCTGCAGCTTCAAAAAAATTAGAGATGCAATAGCAACAACCATCTTTGCATCAGCATATTTTTCCCCTATTAACATACACAGAATCCACTGAAGACTTGGCTTGAAATGAGAAACTAAGGTTAACCCCAGTTTTAGAATCATAGAATAATTTAGGTTGGAAAAGACCATTAAGATCATAGAGTCCAACCGTAAACCTAACACTGCCAAGTCCACCACTAAACCATGTCCCTAAGTGCCACATCTACAAATGGTGTATGGCAGGATTCTCCACAGTGAAAGCAGTATATGCTTATCTGACAGGTATTTATAAAACACAAATATCCACATTATTTGGGCACTGACAATAGTGAAATGGGAGGGAAGATTCACCTATATTATAATGGTTCTATACACATACAAGTTAGTATTTTAAGGTTCAGCAAAAGTATTTTGATTATATATACATACATACATACATACAAACATCATACTGGCCTTTCATATGCAGATGTGAAAACTAAATGACAAATATGCTTACTGTATGCTTCTCTCAGTGTTAACTTTTTCAAACCACCTTTAAACTGTATTGTAAGTATATAGCAAGTGATTATTATACGGTGTTATGTTGAAAGGGGGGTGGCAGGGGGAAAACCTCATCAGCCAGGGTAATCTAGATTTTTCCATACCTCCTGTTTCTGTTGTCTGTCACTCAAAAACTGCTTGAAATACCAGTCACAATTTTCTCGTAGCAATCCTCGGAGTCCCAGGGCTGGTGTTGCTAAAGCTTCATACAGTGCTAACACATCTCCTTGTTCCAAAGCCAGGTCTATCTTTGATATGGCTGCATGTGCTAGCAACAACAAAGTAGAGGTTTGAGAGAAACATTCAATGAGGAAGGCCCATGGCTCATATATGTGACATACTGCTCAGAAAAAAATACTCTTAGACCTGGTGGATACCAGGTTAGGTATGTAATCCGAATGGAAGACTTTCAAAGTCAATTGCAAGTTAGTACTTGAAAAAGAGGCTGAAGGTTGGAAATAGCATGCATTACTCAAGATGAAGAACTGGGGGGGAGGGGCAGGGAGGGGACAGCGACATGGACAATCCACTTCCTAAGGGCAGGGCAACAGGAGCTTACAACTATGTAGTAATAATGAGTAAAAGAAAAATAACACAAACAAAACACCAACAAAAAAAACCCCCCAAACCAGGGGAGCTGCCTCTCACTTTGGTTAGCATTGCAGAAAGGGAGGAGGAGCACAGGTATCGTTTTTAAGTGCCCTTTCAATCAAGAGTATTATTTAGCATGATACCTACTGTTCACTTTATTGATGTTTCCCTGAATCTCAGCTTGAGTCAAAAGTTCTTCATACACATCTCTCTCTCTCTCTGAATTTTCTGAGGCAATCTGAAGATGAAACAAAAACAAATCAGTGTTTCTACAGTTTCCTTTGCCCTCATAGATCTTCTCACTGAAAAGGTCAGAGAGGTTAACTATCTATATAGAGCTATCATAGATAGGCTACCTCTACACATGCAAAAGGAAGCCCTAAAAGTAAACACATAAAATAAGTATACTCACGCTCTGATACAGACAGCCTAGAAACACCTTATTTCAATGTAATGGCTCTATATGAACACACAGTACAGCTCCCAAACACAAAAAGCAGTACACATTGCTAGGCATTTGATATACAACGTTCTAATCCAAAACCGACCCCTTCCAAGAGCATCAGTCAGTTTTGCTCATCATTTCATTGTTAAGAAAATATAACTATGTCGTATGAAAATAGAGGGATAGCATTCCCAACATATACAGGCTGACATGAATTCTCTATGCAGCCCATATTTCAGACAGCTAAACAGAAGAACACAGCGAACTGCTGCCCATCTTTACAACAGGGAAACAGGTTACTTGGGAACACATGAGAACAGCCCAGGAGTGAAGCTGCCTAACAGCATACGTATGGGACTGGAACACACATTCTGTGAATTCCCCACACTTCACATTGCGGGACAAAACTGCAGTGCATGCAAATAGGTGTTTTGAAAGAAGAATTGATCTACCCTATTTTTAGCATTCTCCATCTTGTCTTGCTTTGCTCTGTAGAGTGTGTCTTGGTAAGTGGATTCCAGTTGATCATCAAGATTTATTAGCATGGCGTTAGGGTTCTTCATTGCCATAAGAGTGTCAGCTGGAACCTGATGGTCGATTGCTTCATTAATGGCAATGACAGCAGCATGTACTGAAAAATATGTCACAGCCTGCCAGTTAGTGCCAAACACAATAGCCCAATTAAAAACTGAGAACTTAACTGGAAGGAGCAGAAGAATTATCTGGAAGTTAACTGGAAAGCAAAAGAATTATCAAAGTACCTCTCAATCCATCACAGCTTTGTGTTCTTGACAAGAAATGGCAGCCTACTTCCTAGTACGATACCCTAGCTAGTCAAATCATCGTGTTCCAGAAACAAAACAAAAAGGGAAAGAAGAAAACCCTCTTTGCAGTCTTCCAAAAGGCGTATCAAAAGCATTGTACTATCTTACAAGAGGTGACATTAAAATCAACACTTAAAAAAAAAGGGAAATCTAATTTGCCGATTTGAATTATCGCATAAAACAAAACTCCATTTTTCCTTACATGCTGCTTCATCCACAGAAAGTTCATTCGCAAGAATTCCTCCAATCTTACTGAAGGCAGGCATCTGAATGCCATACTTCTCCAGTTCAAGCCTCATGTTACTGATTTCCTCCTCTGAAACATACATAAAAACACTGTTACGCAGGATTAAACACATTAGGAATCATCACTGCTACACCAATAGCGGCTATGAAAAAAATTAGGATAACTACAATGAATTACAATTACTGTTTAAATAATATATTGAACATAACTCAGTAAGTGAAACAAAATAAATGAAAACTGACAGACATTTTCATAAATATCTACATTTCTCCCAGAAACTCATATGGGAAAATTCTGTAGCCTCTCTCACTAGAAACAACACACAACTCTCATGGGGAGCTGGGAACAGGCTCCATCATTCTGAGGAGCCTCAACTGCAGCTGCCAACAGATCAGGAAATGCACCGGCAGTATTTTAGCGTTCCTGTTTCCCCACAGGGAGCCCATGGTGAGAAAAGTGAATGGAGGATATTGAGACAGGCTGCTGCCAAATACCATACAACTCAAAAAGACAGTTGTTAGTTTAGCATTTTATAGGTACACTCAATAACTCTTTTGAAGAAAAATAAAGTTTATATACCTTTAAAATCAGATGTGTGCCCTCAGGCAAGACCCTCAGTAACACAAAACATAGAATTTGACACTTTTGCAAAAATCAAGGAACTGGAACCTTGAGGAGGCAAGTGGACATGAGACCTTGTGCTGAAATCTGTAGCATATCAGCTGGCAAACCTTTCTTCAGCTGACAGCACCTCAACTTCAAACTGTCAAGGGAAGTCAGAACCACGTACCGAGTTCCAAAGGTCTGAGCATCTTACAACAGTGGCAAAAAAGTTAAGGGGCTATTATCTGCAAAAGTAATGATTAGCAAACTAATGGCTGCTTAACAGCCTGGCTCAGAAGTACCCAAATCAAACCATTTTCTTAAATAACTAGAATTCCTCACAGCCATTAACTTTTAATTTAATTTGCATTTAGGATATCAACAGTAACAACCCTTTAATTGATCTATACAATGTCCAGGAGGGTAGGAGATAAGGCAGCACATGTATCAGCACTATTTTCCTTTTTTTTACCTGTGAAGTCCACTTTCCCATATAAATCCTGAATCTGGGGAGCAAGACCCAGCTTGAACAGGTACAGGCTAGAAAAGAAAACAAGTAAATAATCAGAACCAGTAATTTTTCCTTGTGGTTCTGACAAGCACATAGATCATCTAGGAGACAGGGATTTAAGAAGCCACTCTGGTAAGCTAATGTGACAGCTCATAATCACCAAGAGGGTGAGCAGACTCCTCTCTGTCCTCAGCTACACATCACTGTCCATCGCTCTCAAGTCTTCACAGAATTACTGGATGGTTGAGGCTGGGAGGGTGCTCTCGAGTTTGTTTTATTCACGATCCCTCCTCAAACAAGGTCACGTAGGACCAGGTTGCTCAGGATCACGTCCAGATGGCTTTTTAATATCTCCAAGGGTAGAGACTCCACAACCTCTCTGGGCAACTCGTGCCACTCCCTGGTCAACCTCAGAGTAAACGAGGCATTTCCTGATGTTCAGAGGGACTCTCCTGGGGTTTGGTTGGCGCCAGTTGCCTCGTGTCCTGCCACGGGGCACCGCTGCAAAGAGCCCGGCTCCATCTCCGTGGCAGCCTCCCCGGAGAGCTGCACACCCGCTGGGACCCGGGCCGTCCCTTCCCCAGGCCCGCAGCCCCGGCCCCGCGGCCCTTCCTCACGGGAGATGCTCCAGCGCAGCAGTCACCGCGGTGACCTCCCTCCAGCCCTCCCGCACGTCTGTGTCTCTTATGCTGGGAGCCCAGAACTGGCCCCAGCACTACGGGTGTGACCTCCTCAGGATCCACCGAGCTGGTCTGGGTTAGTGGAACGGTGCTAACGCCTCCACTTGCAGCTGCCGAGAAACGAACTGCTGCAGAGGAGGGGTTAGTCCATCATCCATACACCCAAGGACAAACGCGACTGGGGAAAGACAAGCAATTCCTCTCCTTTTTGCCTGTCGTGCGAGCTCGGTACAAATCATGTACCCTATATTAAAATACCCCATTATACAGGAATATTAAAAATAAACTATCAGTGAAGTAAATACCCATTCCTCTGGCAAACTCAGTTTTAATGCGAGTAGAAAATAGAGGGGTAAGCAATTCCACCTTTTCACATGACCTTAACATGTCAAATCTAAATCTCCAATCTTAAAAAAATTCTGCTTAGATTTATAAACAATACAAAACACAAACGCCAGACAGGAGCATTTCTGACATACAGACTGCCAACAAAACTGCATTCTAGATCTTTATTTCTTAACTGGGATACACTTCGGCACTAAGCCTGAAAAAATAACAAGTTTCTACAAAGATATCCTTTTCCATATTTATATATCAGAATTACTCTTCTTGATAAGTAAAATTATTTAAACGATAAAATCTCCAGGATGTTGCAGAGACATCAGCTATGGAAAATTTCAGACAGAAAGGCTAACAACTGAAAAAAAATAAGTAGTATGGAAAAAGTATTATTAGATGAAAGATTGTAACTTCTACAGCCTTAACTACTGGGACTGTTTGTATCTATTAATTTTGCTCCCTGAATTAATTATCTTTTTTTAATATATGATCTAGAAAGAGTACAGCAACAGCAAACTTAATTTTCTTGGTAAGCTTGGCAACTGTCCACAATTCAGAAATTCAGAGTACTGAGGGGGGCAGCATGGGAGAACGGCCAGGATATATCAAAGAACACGTCACAAGAATAGATGCCAGTGAACTCTGGACACTACAGGAGCGATCACAAGGCTGCCAGCAAGGGAGGAACTTTGCCACAACCTACCAAAGAGGAGCTTTGGTCTCGATAGCAGCAGTGAACCCAGCACAGGCCTAGTCCTCACTGCTCTACAAACTCCAAATGGCTTATTCTAATGAGATGACTTATTTTAGATCTAAAGGTGGGATCGAGCTCACTTCTATGAATATTAATTTCATCTACAGCTATTTTAAATATCAGATAACATTCAGATAAATGCAACCAGTCTCTATGGATTTCACATTGGCAATACCTCAGAGAGCAGAACAAGCATTCTTGAGAACTGAAACTGAGCAAGCAACAAATGAAGACTCAAATGTATATAATCTAGCACTCAATCACCTAGTAAATTCTACAAAATTAATAATTTTAAAATAAAAACATCAACATGTTCCAAAAGCCACACTTGCATTCAAACCAGCTGGCAAAAAACCCCAACAAAAACACACACAAGCAAACCAAACAAAACCAAAATAAAAAAATGCATGCAATGTGCCATCCTGTCAAATGTTAGAGCAAAGCATTAACAAGTGAATCCTCCCAGTTTTCTCGAGAACTATGATTATCCATCTCTATGTGAGATTTTATTATAAAACATAAGAAACATTTCAACAGTTCCTGCTTCATCACTTACTGTGGTCAAGACACACATACTGCACTACAATGCTGTGACCACACAGGCTTTCCCCCAGTGATCCGACTGATCCCTAGATAAACTATTATTTTCCTTTCTCACAAAAACCTTTCAGGGCTTCAGGTGTTCCTTTAAGCCCCCAAATGTTCAGCTCTGTTCAGACAGCAGAGAGGGAGGGTGAGAACTGGGATGGGAAGGCAGTAATCACAACATACCTGACTGGTTCTTTTTCTTTAAGCATCTGATTTGGCCACTGCCCAAAGCAAAATACTGGCTTCATGCATCTTTGCTCTGACCTGGTAAGATTGTTCTCCTAGAAAATTCATCCTCATTCAGCCCCCTCACTTTTCAGCTTTGCAGAAAGATTTCAGAAGCAGTTAGATTTCTGCCTAGCATGCCTTACCTGAGTGCATGTATACAATAGATACAGCGTGGCATGTTCTTGCGATCATAGATATCTGTAGTTTCTGGGTAGAATATCTAAAGGTAAAAAAAAGTTAGCAGTCTGAATTTTACTCACACTATATAGCCACATCGCATAACTGTGAAAAGCTTGACTCTTCTGCAGTACACTAGTGAAACAGCCCACAAAACAAAACTCTTCGAGCTTCTCTGCCCTGGCCCAACATTTCTCCTGCTTGAAGTGCCAATCTTTTGTTTCTACCAGCCAGACCAGGGATCCCCTTCTCCTGTCCACATTCTACACTTATGGATGAATACACCCGTTCTTTTGTGCGCTCACCAAGACACTGGGTCATGAGCTATTAGCAAGGACTTTGGCAAAAGCCAGGGGGTGAAGGGACATTACGTACTAGTTATCGGAAGGTTCCTTGCGATTTCCTATGAGCACAAATAGCATTGCTCTTTCTGTAAGGGCAAGAGCAACTCAAGGACCCTCACAACTCCACAACGCCAGTTCCCTGGCTCTTCTGCATGGGAAAATATTTAAAGCACCAATATCTCTGTCAATGTACTGGACTCCAGCCCAGTTTCTTTAACATCTCCTCACCCATTTATTTTCCCTCAAAACCCAGTTACATCTGAAAATCTTGCCTCATACCTGGCAATTCTCTCTGTCTAGCTCCCTTCTCATTTATTTTCATCTAGTAGCATTAACAGCATATTTCAGTATTTCCTAATCCCAAATTTGTTCCAGTAAGATTGTCATAAATCCCAGCAATACTCACTAGGAAATCTCAACAAGTTATTTGAAAAACTTTGCCAAAAATAAAGCATTCAACTTGCAAGCATGTATGCTAACAAAATCATCAAATTACAGAATTGTTTTGGTTGGAAAAGACCTTTAAGATCATCAAGGCAAACTGTTAACCTAGCACCGTCAAGTCCGCCTCCAACCCATGTCCCTGAGAACCTCATGTCCGTCTGTCCAACCCCTCCAGGGATGGTGACTCCAGCACTGCCCTGGGCAGCCTGTTCCAATGCCCCACAGCCCTTTGGGGAAGAAATTGTTCCCCAGATCCAACCTCAACCTCCCCTGGTGCAACTTGAGGCCGTTTCCTCTGGTCCTGGCACTTGTTCCTGGGGAGCAGAGCCCGACCCCCCCTGGCTCCAAGCTCCTTTCAGGCAGGTCAGAGATCAGAAGGTCTCCCCTCAGCTCTTGTTCTCCAGCTGAACCCCCAGCTCCCTCAGCCGCTCCCATCACCCTTGTGCTCCAGCCCCTCACCAGCTCCGTTCCCTTCTCTCAACTCGCTCCAGCACCTCAAGGCCTTTCTTGGCGTGAGGGGCCCAGAACCGACCCCAGGATTCGCGGTTTGGCCTCCCCAGTGCCCAGCACAGGACGGTCACTGCGCTGGGCCTGCTGGCCACACCGGTGCTGGTACCAGCCAGGACGCTGCTGCTGAGCAGGGCTTAACAGAGCTGAGGCCTTTCCTGCTCCTCACACCACCCTGCCACTGAGTAGACTGGGGTGCACAAAGAGCCAGGAGACACACCAGAACAGCTGACTCCAACTGACTAAAGGGATATTCTAGACCTTATGACATCGTGGTCAGCAATAAAACTAGGAGGAAGGTTTGCATGGGGGCCACTGCCCAAGGACTGTCTGAGCATCGGTCGGTCAGTGGTAAGCAACTGTTCTCATTTGCATCACTTGTCTTTCTTGGGCTTTATTTCTCTCTCTTTGTTATTTGTTATTTGTCTTTGTTATCCTTTTCTTCGTAATTTATTATTATAACTACTATTATTATTATTATTTTATTCCAATTATTAAACTGTTCTTATCTCAACCCACGATTTTTCTCACTTTAACCCTTCCCCCATCCCACTGTGGCGCGGAGTGAGCGAGCGGCTGCGTGGTGCTTAGTTGCTGGCTGGGGTTAAACCACGACAATAGGGATGCAAATCTAGTAAATGAAGAATTAACTAGATGAAGTCTGCTGATTTTTGTACAACAGCAAATGCTTCCATGGAATGTTAAGCTTTCCTGAGATTATTTATTTATCTGCACGTGGAACACAGAAATTACCTTGGGGAGACCAATCTCGGCCATGGCATTCAGCCACTGGATCACATTATCTGTGTGCCTGAAGTGCAGACCAGTTGCCTGAAATAAAAATAGGCAAGAACAAGGTGGCGGGGGGGGACAGTAAGAAACAAAATATGACAGCTGCCAGGAACAGCAGGGAAGTTCATTGACATGGAGAGGGAAAACAATGCTCTTACAGAAAAGAAAACAGAAGTCTTCTCTATACGATTATAGTGCCTGTTTATAAAAGTTCTTTCACATAAGTGCAAGCTCAGATACAAAGCCGAGTCTACCCCCCCCCAATTAACCAATGTTCTAGGGTAACAGTGGAGTTTTTCAGGTAATACCAATATAAACTAACCTTCTAATTATTTGCTCACAGTACCTCCATGTGCACATTTTCCTACTTTAGATGTCTACCTAAAGCAGTATCTATGGCCAATAGCTCTCACCTTGTATCTAGTCTGCTCCCTATCATATATTTTCTTCACCGAAACCACTTTAGGGGAGAAGAAGTTTCCCAGTTTGGCCAGGTAAACTCCGTTTCTCAGTCCTTCTTCCAGCTCTGTCGTGGGAGGCAGCTCCTCATTCAGACAGGCCTCCATCCACCTGGAAGAGCAAGAAGAACAAAGTTGGTTACGCAAGTATATTTCCAAGGTGTGAGCACAATCCCATGCTAAACAAGTTTCACGCTGCTACTACTGTCACTCTCTAGCGTATTTACTTAGCATTGGGGATAGGAAGCAGGTACAGCACGACGACACAATCAGTGTCATTGAAACGCTGGTCAGTAACGCTCCAGACAAAATATTACGGAGAAGTATGGAGTCCAGTAGCCAGAGTTTCACAAGTAATTAAGGTACCATCTCACCACCTTGTTTCTCCTTCAGCCCATGATATAGCTGGTACTGGTCTGGACACAGTGGCCAATCTGTTTTTTCAACCGACTTAAATTTTCCTCTTGAGTACAAGCTTATCTCACAAGCATCTCTTTGCTCTCATTAAGCATTGGCTAGTTATTTCATGACTTTGTACCATTTATTCAAGCTGTTTTAGCTGATCTCAGAGGGGCCCTGAAATGTCATCATCAAGTCTCCCTTCCTGACCTATATATTTTCTCCCACCCTACTATACATTTCAAAAACCGCAGAATACTGGAACAAGCATTCCTCTCCTCATAACAACTGGTTTTCCCTTAACTTTTTTCCTTCCATCTCATTTAATGCTATCACAGATCCTCATGACAACAACAAAGGTTACAACAGCAAATACATTTGAAGAGTCGCTGTTCTCAAACAGAGGTGCACCTCGACATTTCTTCTGCACGGAGCCACCAGGTGCTGGTGCTGCAAGCTCAGCCGTGCGGCTTCTCCCACAGACAACGCGCTCCCGGCTGCTCTTTCTCTGAAGAGGAGCTGCAGGGCCATGGGCCACTCCTCAAGCGTCTCCTTTGCATCATGCCTCAATTGCAGCTGAACCCTAAAGCTCTTAGGGGATGGATGAGACGTGGATCAATAAAGATCACAGAAATTTGCCTTCCAGACAAGAGTGGCCCAGAACAGCGGTAGCCAATATTATAAACCAGAGCTAACTGTGTAGCACAAGCAAGGTCAGTGATTTGGCTCACAAGGATGATGAGTCCACATTGCTGGGACTGATCTTAAAGACAGGATCCTGCTTGAACCCAATGAACAGAATTTTAATATTCTAAACACTCTTTCAGATGCATACATAACTGTGAACTATTTAGCTCCATATTAATCCAGGCAAAATAACAGGAAAACTCTGTACTGGATGCAAATGATAATGGATTAAATTAATAACTGCTGTAAATTAACACAATTTCACAGAAAATAGTCCTGAAAAAACACACCTGTAAAACTATGTGGCTCTGTTCACCAACTAAAACTGCGGACATTTCACATCCATAAGGTATGAGGCTTCATGCCTCACATTATTCTGATTGAAATCAAGCACTGCACATACATACAAAAAACCAGCTCATATACACTAAGAGCTAACAAGCATCTCCAAGCAGTGTTTCCATGGGGCTTCATGAATGGTGCTGTTTCTAATGCATTCTGGCATAGACACATGCTATGCCCCCCATTTCAGTCTTCCATGAAATAAACACAAAAATTGAGGTTGACAAAATTGGAGAATTAGAGGATAATACTAATATCAGCCACTGTAACCTATAATTAGCACACGGGTGGTCACAGCTTGAGTAAGAACAGGACTATTCAAATAACCTAGGCTTTGGACATGGTTAAATATTATTGATCTAGCTTATCTACAGACTGGGGATTGTACCCTAAAAGACAACTGCGACACTGAAAAATGTGTAATGAGTACAGTTGACATAATGAACTCAAAGTTTAAGGCTCTAGGACCTACTGTTGTTGTGGGGTGTATATGAAGGGGAACGGTAAAGTCAGGCACGACTGTCCTTTCATATATAGCTCTGATGACACTGACCTTGCCTCGGTGGTCTGTATTTTTTCAAACCGCAGAGCAGGAACAGGATAGGGAAGAATTTTTTATTAGTTAAGAGAATAGTTCACAGTGAGAAGCCTGAACAACGGAGTACATTCAGTTGTACATTCAGTTTGTTGAAACCAAGTCTGAGAAGCAGCTTCGTGCTCGGGCAGCCCTTCGGTAGCAGACCGAAATCAGACAACAAACTGCAGTTGCTGACATCAGCTCCACCTTGTCTGATCAACAGCACCAAGTCTATGCACGGCCATATGAACTACACACAACTCCATTTCTGAACAACCAATTTTCAGCCCAGCATGCAAGGGTCAACAAAAAGAGCTGAAAATTATTCAACCTGCAATATCTGAGAAGATGTCAGAGTGAATGACTGTTCTTTCTGACCTTAATGAGAAAATAATATATGATTTCTTTACAGTTATTTACAAAAGTATTATAAACATAATCTCACAGACTGCAGAATTTTAACAGTCAAAGAAAACTTTGACTAGTGCAGATACGTAGTCTTAGACAAACTTCTTAATGTAAACTCTAAGGTTTACATTTTTGCCCTGCCACAGGGCCAGTCTGTTACTCTGCCGCAGCCCCTCCATTTTCATCTCTGTCAGCATAAACACAATGCTTGCCAAAACATCCATTTCAGATGAATGTACATCTGCACTACCCAAACTCAGGGGGAATGCCATTCAAGCTTTCATGTCTGAATCTGTGACTTCTCCACCTCTCTCTACTTGAAACGTTGGTATACACCATGATCTCATAGTACATTAAGTGGCCCTCTGTCAAGATAAACAAGCAAGTGTTCTTAAAACAACAAAAAAAGTGTAACACTAGTGCTTTGTTCTTTGCTCTAATTCTGTATTTGCTTAAAGGTAATTCAAACACATCTATTCAGCTCGGCTGTCACTAATCTTCAAATGGCCTTTCTATTAACACAAGTTAAAATCAGCTGTAGTGATTCAGATGCCTACAGCCAAGAGCACCTAAAAACTCACCGTAGGGCAAATGCAGCATAAGTCCTCAAATTTTTAATTCATCCCCCTTGCGCATTTGTTTGAGGTTTTTTTTAAAGACCTAATCCCTGATGCTGTTTTGCAGTCTGTGGATTCTGCTGCAGACAGTTAGGCTGACAGCCTCATTGGTGAAGGAATACTCATGATTCAATAGGGCTTTTCAAACAGCTTGATCTCACCGCTGTTTCACTGGTTATCTGGATTGTTTTCAGTACCTGCATTCCTCTCCAGATAACACAGAAAAATGTGCAGTTATTTCAAAAGAAAAAAAACTCACTAACATTCCATAGCTGCTCATCATAAAGTACCTGCAATCAGCCATTATTACAGTCCCCAAATCTCAGTTCAGCTGATTCTTCCACCTGAATGCAGACAACTACTCAATTTTAAGACCAAATCCCTTTGCCCTGGAAAGCCTTTTCCTCATTTGGCTTCTCTACAGCTCCCAGCAGCAGAGGTGACACCTTTGTAAAGTTAACACAAGCAAGACAAAGGTGCAACGAAGCTTTTCAGCGAGGTTGCCACAGTAACTCATCACAGAAACAGGTCAGCAACCAGCCCCTCCAACAGAGACAGCAGTGGAGACTTCAGGAGAGCGGGAAGAGAAAATGGAAACTACACATTTCTCAGGAACTAATGCTCACAAAAATCAACAGCAAGAAACAGTTTTATGTTCCTGCTGACACCCTCCCACAACAGGGAGTGGTTTTCTGCAGGAAAGAGGCAACACACCAGATTGTTCCAGCTTCTGCTGGCCTCTTATTCTCCAGCCATCTCACTGCCTTCTAGTCCTTCCCAATCCCCAAAACTAGAATAAATTCCTTAATGAACATCTCATGAAACGCTTCACAAAACGTGCAACATGGCAATCATAGTCTCTTCTCTGAATGTCCAGATTACAAAAGCTCTGCGTGCAGAAAGTTTCAATCAGCACATGAGTAGCTGGTTGGAATGGCTGAGACAAACTTTACACAAATATGACTGGGCCCTAGAATCACAGGAGGGTTTGGGTTGGAGGGCCCTCCCCAGCTCCCCCAGTGCCCCCCTGCCATGGGCAGGGACATCTGCACCAGCTCAGGTTGCTCAGAGCCCCGTCCAGCCTGGCCTGGGATGTCTCCAGGGATGGTTCAGCCACCACCTCTCTGGGCACCCTGGGCCAGGCTCTCACCACCCTCAGGGTAACAATTTCCTCCTCATGTCTGGTCTGAATCTCTCCTCTTTCAGTGTAAAACCATCACTCCTTGTCCTGTCGTAACATGCCCTGCTAAAAAGCCTGTCCCCATCTTTCTTATCGGCCCCTTTTAAGTCCAGAAAGGCCACACTAAGGTCTCCCCGGAGCTTCTCTTCTCCAGCTGAACCCCCCAGCTCTCTCGGCCTGTCCTCCCAGCAGAGCTGTTCCAGCCTCGGGTCATTCCTGGGGCTCCTCTGGCCCCTCTCCAGCAGCTCCATGTGTGTCCTGTGCTGGGGACCCAGAGCTGGCCCAGCACGGCACGGGGGTCTCACAGAGCGGGGCAGAGGGGCAGATTTCGCCCCAAACCTGCTGCCCATGGGGCTGGGGATGCAGCCCAGGACATGACTGACTGTCCGGGCTGCAAACACACACTGCCAGCCCGTGGCCCGTCTTTCATCCCTCAGCACTCCCAAGCCTTTCTCCGTGGGGCTGCTCTTCATCTCTTTGTCCCCAGCCTGTCCTGATACCGGGGTTGCCCCAACCCTGGTGCAGGACCTTGTACGTGGCCTTGCTGAACCTCACGAGGTTCACATGGTCCCACTTCTTGAGCTTGTCTAGGTCCCTCTGGATGGATCCTGTCCCTCAGGTGCGTCACCTGCACCACTCAGCTTGGTGTCACCCACACTACTGAAGAAAGTGTACTTGAAATGGGACACTGCAACACCACGCAGGGATGGGGCACGGGCAGAAAAACTTCCCTCCCCCCTACCCAAAGAGTGGGTGCTCTGCAGAGATCATGTTTTCGAGAAGCACCTAAAACACTGTTTGGAAAGATACATAAAAATCACCTTTCCAAGCCTCTGTCTCACAGACTCTTTGTGGGTTCTACTCACTTTCCTAAGAATCTGCAGGAAGTCAGAGGACTGATTTATGTGCCCTTTGATAGCAGCTGACTGGAAATGTAATGAGCCTCACTGCCTGGTTTATTCACAGAATCACAGAACAGCGCAAGTTGGAAGAGACCTTGAAACACCATCTGGTCCAGCCTCCTATGGGAGAAGGAGCCCAGATGAGATTACCCAGCACCCTGTCCAGTTGCACCTTGAGTATCCCCAGTGGTGGGGACTCTACCACATCCCTGGGGAGGTTGTTACAGTGGTTGATTGTTCTCACTGCAAAAAAAATTTCTTTCTTGTATCAAGATGAAACCTCTCCCAGTGCGACTCGCACCCATTGCCCCTCGTCCTCTCCACGTGGGTCCTTGAGAAGACAGAGCCCCTGTATTCTTTGTAGCCACCCTTTAAGTACTAGAAAACCATGATGAGGTTCCCCCTGAGCCTTCTCTTCTCCAAGATGAGAAGACCTGCTCCCTCAGTGCTTCCTCACAGGGCAACTTCTCCAGCAGTCAGATCATCTTTGTGGCCCCCTTTGTACCATCTGCTCACACACGGGACAGTCACCAGTGAGCCACCAAACACCAGATGATGCACAGCCACATTCTCTCCCATCTTGTCTTTGAGATCCTTGACATCTAACTTGGGAAAACAATAGAAAGACTGTTTATGCAAAGCCTGTAAGGTAGAGAAAACAAATACAACCCGAAGGACACGTTAAGGGAGTAAGGAACTGAGTCATAGTACAATTTACAGAAAGCAAACCAGTTCAACGAGTTTTGACAGGAGTTCAGTATACAATGGGAACAGCTTGCAAATTTTATGCAGTAAAGGGATGGAAGGGCAGAAGGTATCAACCCAGGACACATACAAGTCACAGATGGCAAGGGCTACATGTCAGAAGAGTTCCAAATAAGATATAAATCAAAACACCCTATATTAGAGAAGCTTCCACAAGGCAAAGGAGGCTCAATCCTTCCACTCCAAGTGAAACATTAATAGTCTCAGAAAGTCTCATGGACCTTGTATTTAGTATTTCAGGTATAGTGCATTTAAATGGTAAGTAACAATTCTGAAGTGGAAAAAGTATAGGAAAAATACAGGAAGTGGCTAATTTGAGCCTCATTTAGTCTGGAAATCCATCAGCTTCTCAACAGTCTCCTACAGTAAGGGACTTACTATCATACTTTCCTTTATAATGTGACATAAATACAGTGTTTTGTGACTTAGACTGTCATATTTCCTCAGGTTAATTTTATAAATAGGAATGCAAACATTCTCCTAAGGGGATTAAAAACGAAGTTGGTTGTCACAGCTTCTTGAACAGAATGTTCTCAAAGAAGCCTCTACTGCAAATAAAGAACTGTGGATCATAGTGAAACTGGGAGAGCATTTTAAATCCCAAATGAGACACCATTACCCTGAGCCCAAGAAAAAGGAGGCTTGCAACCCCAGCCAGGACAAGGAGCCTGGAAAAGCAAAAAGGAGTAGAGTTTATCAGGAAGAAAAGGTTTCTGAGAACAGCTGGCCAACTTCTACACACAAGCTATGAAAAGAAACTCATTTTTCTGCAAACTAGTATTCTCCTGGGTTTTGCTACTTTCTCCTCTGAAATTCAGTTCTTGAACTTTGAGTTCTAGAAAAATGTAGATTGCCACTGAATGAGTGATAGAGAAAACATGAGATAAGTTTAAAAATTCTAGATCGTTACCCAAAAGATCCCGTAAAGCAAGTGAAACGCTGCCGTTCAGACCACGCTCTTCCCTGTTCCACGCGGCTGCATCTCCTGTGCTGGGTCCACCCCACCTCATAGGACCCCTGAGGCTGGAAGGGACCCCCTGAGATCCAGTCCAGCTCCTGCCTGCCCACCAGCAACCCCTTCCCCGGCCTCCACAGCAGCCACGGCCTTCCGTAAATCACCGCGACATCACTGGTGTGCCCTGGGTCACCGCAACCACAGACTCCAGAGGGGCACGGCTCCTCAGACCCTGGAGCAGTCCCAGTGCTAGCAGCTGGGTTCGTAATGCCCTCCCAAGAACCTTACTGGGGCAACAAAAATCCCACCCACCTTGTTCAGCCTAGGAAGATGTAAAAGGAAAGTAGAAGGGACATGAGGCCGAACCATTTAATGCCTTACCGAAGGACAAAGGCAGCAAGTTCTGTTTAAGCATCTCCATAAAGTAAGATAAATAGCCTGTAATTACAACATAAGCTACCTCAATGTACTCATACCTGTTTCAACAGGTTCCTAAGTGGGTGTTACTGTAACTACAAAACTAGGGCAATTTGCATATAATACCGCTCGTCCTTGCTGTAGCATTGCTTAACCACTGTCTAAGCCAGAGGACAAAGCAACGTTTTCAAAAAGTATTACGCAGTACCTTTTACGTTTAAAGCCTCACCTACTAATATTAACACCTGTAATTCTTAAAAGGCAGAAATAAATGCAGAATTTCCAGATGAACAAGAAGAAAATATTTCTCAAGTCTCAGGTGGTGGCGGGGAGAGGGGTGGGGGAACCTGGTTGATGGGCAGCAACCCTGTTTGCTTTGGACATCAGGCACTAGAACAGTATGCCACCAATAAGCTTTTGACAGAAACCTTCAATTATTTTTTGCTACTTTGGCAGTTTCCACTACACTCCCTCTCACCAGCGCAGAACGGTAATTTTTAACCCCAAATTAATTCTTCAAATTTCATCACATGACTGCATAGGTAATGTTGGACACTCTCCAATTTTACTGAAGCTAGCTCAAATTAAAGTAGTAATTGCAGCCTTCTAATCAGTCAGTCCTATGGCTATGAAATGCAGAACCCCCCTCCTAGAAAAAGACCCTTGAATATCCACATGCAGCTACTGCCATCGGCTGCAATTGAGGCCTTCCCCGAGAAGCCACGACAGTAAAAACCCAACAGTGGGTCTTGTCAGGCAGCCAGTCTCAAGTAATGCTGCCCTCACATTTTCAAAGGAAACACTGCTCCATTAGCAAGGACTGGAAAAAACATCAGTCATCTCAACCACCCACTGGTCGCAACCCTTGATAATGCTGTATTCAGGGAAAGTAAACAAGTTACACATAGGTGTTATTTTTCAACAGTATCACAGGCCAATTTTAACCAGAACTGGAGTTTAGACATGGTAGAAACTTAACATTGATCACACAGCAAACATTTTGCTCTTACACTCACAAAAATGTCAGAAGTCTGGTTAACCTCAAGACAATGGAAAAAATATGGCTAAGAAAAAAAAGTCTCTCTTTTGCTCTCAGACTGATTACAGATAAGCCTGAGGAAGAAGAACTAGCAATCCATCTCTCTAGAAGTTGTTGCAAGAATACTTAATTTAATAAAGAAAAATAGTAGAGCAGACAATTTTAAAAAAAAAAGGGCAAAACCTATAAGAAACACTGCTCATTCCATTACAGGAATACCATGCCAAATGTTTCAGCACAAAAAGAAAAAATAACATAGCATAGAAAACACAGAAGTCATTAACAGTCAAAAAAGTGTGATCTTTATCAACCAGCAAGGAAAGTTCACTTCTTGGTCATCAGTAAGCAGTAGTGATTTCAAAGTAAAATTCATTATTTGCAGAGGCCAGAAATAACTTTTTCTAATCTTCAGCTGGCCTAGAATTTCCAGACAAAGGCTCTTCCTTTTGTACACAGACCCGGCCAGTGACTTTTTCCAACTGTGAGACCAGAGTGTGGCCCAACACACCCTCTGGTTCTGCCCCTGGTGGTCACTTCCACCGCGTTGGCCTCAAGAGCAACACGTCAGTACTTGCAGCCATTGAGATGCCTAAGAAGACAAAGTACGTAACACTGACACATGATGCTAAAGGATAATCAGCATCACTCCTATCAGACTCTGGTACCAATGCCAAGTGTCGGCTGGAGTCCAGTTGCTCACAGGAACACTAGAAAAACTAATCCTGTCAGCAATTACTAACCTAAGGGTATGCAAGCAGTGGACCAGTCACCAGGTCAGCCTGCTCCTTACACAGAGTGATTTGAAGAACTCCTGATCAGGGGCTCCTGCCCTTGCAGTTTGTACACCCCAGAATATGCAAAATTAGTTGAATTTGTTTAGCATATATATTGAGACTGTAAGACAGAGTGTCCTTTGGATGAACTTTGCTCATTATAATACTAAAAATTACACCCACAGGCAGGAAGACCCCTGCCCAACTGAATACCCTCACCCATGAGCATGCGCAGCACAAGAAAATGATTGTGAACCACATGTAAATTACTAACGGGCCCTGGAAAGGGGGTGGAAACATGGGGAGGCACTAACCAAAATTGAAAATATAGGTTATGTAAGTACTGGGAAAAAGTTGCGTTAGCTTTGTGGTTTTACCACCTAGCACCCGACATTGCACAGTCTCGTAATAAAATGATGTCCTGACTCTGTGTGTTCGGCTGCTTGCATACCAGGTACAGAACGCTGCTTTGGGACAACACAGAGGGAGACCTGAGGAACACAGAGCCTGATTCTCTTTCCAGGCGCATATGATATTATCCTCCAGTCTCTGTAACACTGTATACTATGCCAATGTATTTTAATTAGCAAAATAAGCCTGCCTAAACCTGCGCTCTACTAACACAGTTCAACTGTCTTACACACAGCTACGCTGTCTTACACATCTCCTCATAACCATCAAACAGGTAGGCTATTTGCCCAAAACTGTTCTTCAAACACACCTTCAGGATGTGATCTTCATGTGCATTCACACACTGTGGGTACAAATTTTTAAAACAAGGTGATCTTTTTGCACTTTCAAAGTAATCCTACAGGTATTCACCCATTGCCTGTTGCTATATCCACATACAAACAAAAAGTACATCTTGTTAGCTTGGTGCAAAAGTAACTGCAGTTTCAGACCGTCATTTTTATATCATTATAATTAGGCTCAAACACATCTTTATTAATGAAAATAGGAACCGTTACAATTAACACATTTTCACCAACAAGAAATAAGTTTGTTCATTCCTGTACCGTAAAAATCCATGCGTCAGGATCTGATGAACTCTTGGAAAGCATCTTCTGCATCCTGCTGGTTGTGGAAGCGTTTTCCCTGCAAAAAGTCGTCGCAATGTTGAAGCACTGTTAGTTGGTTGGCGAGAGGTCAGGTGAATATGGTGGATGAGGCAAAGCTCCGTAGCCCCATGCGTTCAGCTTCGGAGGTGTCGGTTGTGCAACGTGCGGTCGGGCGCTGTTGTGGAGCAGGATCGCGCCCTTTCTGCTGCCCGATGCTGCAGCCGTTGCGGTGTCCGGTGCGTCCCGTCGATTTGCTGAGCACACATCTCAGATGTGATGGTTTCGCTGGGGTTCAGAAAGCTGCAGGGGATCAGAGCAGCAGCAGAGCAGCAAACAGCGACCATGACCTTTTCCTGGCGCAAGCTTGGCTTTGGGAAACACTTTGGAGGTTCTTCTGGTCCAGCTCCAGAGCTGGTCATCGCCGGTTGTCGTATAAAACCTACTTCTTGTCACATGTCAGAATTGGATCGAGAAATGGTTCGTTGTTGTTGTGTAGAGTAAGAGAAGATGACACTTCAGAATTACAATTATTTGGCTTTTCAGTCAGCTCACAAGGCACTCACTTACTGAGCTTTTTCGCCTTCCCAGTTTGCTTCAAATGCCAAATGACCGTAGAATGGTCCACGTCGAGTTCTTCAGCAACTTCTCCTGTAGTTGTAAGAGGATCAGTTCAATGATCACTCTTGGTTGGTCGTTGTTCACCACACTCCCCATCGTCAAGATTCTCGTCTCCTTTGCTGTGCGTTTGTGAGCGGTTCCTGCGCCAAATGCACTGTTGATGTTGTGAGTTGTCTCTGCTGCTTTACGACCCATTTTGAACTCAAATAAGAAAGTAACTCCATTTTGGTTTTTGTCTAACATCATTTCCATAGTCTAAAATAAATATCAAGTAAACTGCAAGTAACATCAGTAGCAAAAAAAAAAAAAAGAGAGAGAGAGAGAAGTGCATTAAATATGTATAACATAACCACATTTATTTAAGAATGTATTCCAATATCAAATGGCAAATTTCAACAACGCAAAAACTGCGATTACTTTTGCACCAACCTAATACGCTTAGTTTCTTCAAACCTGACGATATGCGAAATGTGTCTTATTGTCTCTCCCCTGTGCAGTTGAGGAGGAATGAGAGAGCAGCTTGGTGGGCACCCGGCAGCCAGGCAAGGTCAACCCACCACAACAGGAGAATCCTCTCTGAAATTTGTCCCATCCACTAGACATATTAAACGGTCCTCCAGAGCAGCCAAACAAGGATATTATTACTTACTGTGGTACACAGAAACCCCAATTATACACAAACACATTGTGCTTCAGCGTGTTATTGTCCAAGCCATCCCTTGCCCCAGACAGCCCACAACATGCAATAAAACATGCAAGACAACAAAAATCAAAGGTGGGCACTGGAGAAAGAACGCATACTAAAAAAATAAAAAAACACATCAAAAACCACACACCAAACACAAAACCAACCACCCTACCTTGTCACTCTGAAATACAGTGGAGGACGGCACACACTGCTGCAGAAGGCAATAAACAGAGGAAAAGGCAGAAGCTTTACACCAGCTGGGGGTAAAAGAAACAATCTTCAGGAGGGACCTTATTTGAGGAAGATATGGAACAGGAATTGATCAAAGCTACTGTCCTTGGCCAACTGACAGCAGCGATCAGCAAGTGATAAAATTATTACTTATGACACAGTTAAATAACATGTGTTGAAAATAAAAACAAGCTTGAATTCGAGGTACTGGGAAAAGGAGACTAGAGAGGGGAAACCAAAGAGAGAGACAACCAGTGCAATGCCCTGGCAGGACACAAGGACAAGCACAACTCGCTGGGCACAGACGGTAAAACTGCACAGAGAAAAAAGCTGCAATATCGGGCAGAGCCACACAAGATCAATCCCTTTCTCTGTGGCAGGTCCCAGCTGCGTCCCCTGTGTCCTGGAGGCCCCTCTGCCCCAGCAGCGGGTTCAGCCCCGACAGACAGAGAACGTCCCACCTTCCGTCCAGGGAACAGAACACATGATTTTTGCCAGGTCAGCAAAATGGCTATTAGAGAACATTTAATCACTCTTAATCAGTATTCATATAAATAGAATATTTACAAGAGCAGGAGTCCCAACTGGACAACGACAATAAGAAACAACAGGTAGAAGCTACAGAAGCTGAAGCAGGAAAAACTCTTATTGGAAAACACACACAAATTTTAATCCATTGGAGTGATCCACCTAGATTCTGGCTGACCTCCTACCATCTGGAGCCTTAAAAAAAATCAGCAGTGAATACCTTTACAGTCTAATTCCATCAAATGTCATAACGTTGATATAAAAGTCACATAAAGTAGTCTAGTCTGGGTTCAAAAAAAAAAAAAAAGCTGTCCCAGAATGTATTGCTGATGTACGGGCTTTTTTAATACATTAAAGGAGTTCTTGGGGAAAGAGTGCAAAGTTTCTCTCTTCTCCTTTCAGTAGTTTGAAGGGCAAGTGAAAGTTAAAATAACAGGTTTGTCCACAAGAAAATAAATGGAAAATTTGCACCTGATCTACCAGAGCCAAAATGAAAAACAGCAGTAGCAAAGACCCAAAAGTGTTCATAGACTTCAGGTTTTGGCAGCTAATTAGCTAGTTTCACAATTCCTGGATATCTACATTTAGAAAAACAAGGACCTGTAACACAATATACCTGTCCCTGTGTTGAAAAGGACTTGTATTTTAGTGGAGGGCAGTTTGCTTCAAAGGATTTCTGACATGCAGTAAATGATCTCGTCTTCCTCAAGCAACAGAGATTGCGAAAATATCCTATTCATGCAGCTGCTGTAACAGGAAAATTTGGCAAGAATCTGGTAGATAGAAGAAACTGCAAGGAGCAGAGGGCAGAGCCCTCTGTCAAACTGAGTTTCGGTGATCGCAACGTCACTGCTCACCAGGAGCTGGAAACGAGCTGGTGAACGCTGAACAGCCATTGAGTTCACACTGCAAAAATGACAAATCACATCACACAGAGACTTTCAGAACACCAAGAATTCTGCTCAGAACAAAACCTCGGGAAAGAAAAACCGTCTCCCCTTCCCGAACACCCACCAGGTTTGCTCATCCTCAGGGTCGGTATTTGCATAACAAATCACCATCTTTCCCCATCCCATCCAGTGTCCTGCACTGACACACACTGTTTCAAGCATCACCATCCTCTGCCCGACAGCACGTCCCACGGAAACCAGGCTCCCAAACTCAGACCAAGGGACACATTCCGGACAGCAGGTGTCCGAGCTACAGAAACGCATCGACAGTATTTAGAATTCCACTCTTTAGATAACAAATTCAAATCCACAGGGGTACGGAGGGGCAAGCTCCTGCCGCAGCGGTGACAGCGACAGCTGGGAGACAAGATCAGCAGCCAGAGACCGCGCCGGAGCGGCCCCTGGACCGTTCCACAGGGGCACATCTGGAATCACGCAGGGCTCTGCGGAAAGCAGTATTAAGTCACTTGCCTTCATTAATATCAAAATTACACCAGTAACTACCACAAAACAACCGGAATTGTAACTTGCAACATTCTGTTGAGCAAGATCTGTTTCCTAAAGCACATTTTGACTGTTCATTGGTTTGTAATTCTCTTCTTTAGTTCTCTAGCAAAGGCGGCATTCTTAATTCCAATTTCAACTCAGATAGTTTTGAGAAATCTAACCAGCTGAAATAGAAATTTAAATCTTTGGCACCTGCCCCAGAAAAGGAAAAGCTCTTGCATTCAAGTTAGGGCTAAAGCCAGCGTCTACTGAACCTGTACGGTGACAGTCGAACAGTTTGCCCCTTGTCCCAACAACACAGTAAAACACACCAGACTATAGAAGTGAGAAGCTGATTGTATTTCACACAAAAAATGAAAACGAAACTCATTTCGCTCAATCCCATACTCACAAGCACCAGAAAGCATTCGGTGCCCAAGGAGTCCGTCCAGGAACCAGCGGATGTTCCAGCTGCCCGCCCAGGGACGGGCCATCACACCCGGCCCAAAAACCAGCACCAGGCCCGCGATCCGCTGCCCCAGCACGGGAGGCGAGGGACACCGGTTGTCAGCTCTCCTCACACTTCCCAGGCTCGTCCTCAGTGGGCGACCACAGGCAGATTTACAGATTGCAAACTGGCCTTTTCACACCCTTTTCCAGCTGGCAGCGCTGTCTCTGTCCTGTGCCACCCCCATGACCCATCGGGATTTGTTCAGGGTGCTCTGCCTCCAAAGGGTGTCTCATGGAACTGAAAGCAAACATGCTGGGGTCTCAATGACCAGCTGCTAACGCAGGCGCTCAAACGCGGGTCAGTCCAACAGCTGCACGTGGGGCCCCCACACCCAGGTGCTCCCACGCGCACCCGGCAGCCCTTCCACCGCGGTTCCCTGCGAGCCGGCAAGGAAAACACGCGTGGGCACGGCGGCGGAGAAAAGCGGCCGGAGGGAAAGGGCAGCACCTCTTTCTTTCCCCAACAGTATCTGAATAAGCCATTTAAAAGAACGTACGAAGCTATGGCTTCAAAGCTTACTCAGTACTGCCAGCAGCACAGGCATGGCATTTTTTTTGGTAAATTATACTATTCATTTTATCAAAAGAAGAGGGATCTCACACTCCAGCAGATCATTGCCTCTACATATCTATCTCAAACATTTTTAGTTCAGTTACAATCACAGACTTGGCACATTCTCGCAGAGGATCAGAATAGAAAACTTGTAGACAATGTCCACTCCTCATCCAGTTCACCTGAGCAAGGGCATTAGACAGCCACCCAAAAATCCCAAACAAAAACCTGTGTCTGAAATAACTCATCCTACCAACTCTGAATAAATCAAGGAATCAGCCAAGAAAATAAAAGATCTCTCAGAGAAGAAACAACAACAAAGTAAAATAAATTTATCACAAGTGTTCTCCTCCACAGAAGATGGTGGAAATTCAAATGCATTTCAGTAGTTTGTGCAGGAAGACAAGCCATCTCAAATGAAGAGCTGGGAAAATGAGAACTTCCCACAGCTAAAGGGTCCTGGAAACATTCTTCTTATCCACAGCAACAATTTCAGTTCAAGGATACCAAAAAGCAAAGGATTAGTGAGCAACACAGGCCAGATTTTTCCCAATGATTGATGTACCCTCCCTGGCAATATGCAGCTGACCCAGAGACCATATTAATATTCCTTCCCTCCCCACCCCAAAGTAAATACGAGGTTCCTCTTTGTTCCATTTCAAACACTGCCAACAACTGGTAAAAATACCTGAGCTCCTCTTGCTGATGGGGATCCCATCACATTTGCCATGTTTGCCAAAAAGATCAGTCCTGAAGAGCTTTCAGATGAGGAACTTAGTACATATGCAAAAATCTTTTTCAAGGCACATTCAACCATTCTGTTACCAAAGCTAATTGCTGTGATCACTTGCCATTAGAAACTAAATAGGCTTAAATGCTTGGAAGGTAGAACATCACGAAAGTTACCATACCTCAAAACTAAGTAGATTTCTTGCAAATAAGGGTTACAAGACCTCCCCAGTACCCGATCATCAAGAACTGTCATGTGACAACTACTCACTGTGGTTATTTTGGGCTGCTCTCTTCTTGCATTACGTACAATATTCCTTCAGAAACCACCATCCAAACAGCAAACCTCTGGTCTCTGAACTGAATTCTGTGCAAACAGCTGTTGCTCTCCTGGCCTGCCTTTCATTACTATTTCCAGTGAGTCATAAAAAAAGCATTCAGAGTGAGGCAAAGATGACGGGGCTCCAGCACTGTCCTCCCCCACCTCTCTCCACCCACTTCTCAGAAAAATACAGTTCTGAATGTGCATTCCAACCAGTTCCAGCCCAGGCAGCCACTCTCTGCCAGCCGCATGAGTCCATGGGCGAAACAGCCCAGAACTGCAGAGCAGCATCTGCTGAGGTCCAAACGGGAGCTGGGGAGAACCCCAGATGGAGGCGTGAGAGCTGAACAGCAGCTACGTCAACATACAACTATTACTAATAAAACATTACCTATGAATATTCATGGATTACAATCTAATATGGGACTTGCATTGTATCTGACAGAGGCAGAAAAACAAAAAAAGTGCAAAACCACACACACAAAACCACAACACACAAAACCAAACAAACAAAAACTACCCCACCCCCACAAACCAACAACCAACCCAACAATCAGTACCTGACCCAATTTACAAGCGAGAATAAAATGGCAATACAAGGAAATGAAGAAAAAAGTATTGATTAACCTGGAATAAAAACAGGAATCCTGTTTATGCCATGTAAGAGTAAGTTCTGCTATGTCAATGAGTGTCTTCCTGGCCCACTCACCCAACCTGACCCATTGGGACGAATGGTGAAAGAGTCTGGGGCTCAAGTTATCTTCTCTTCCCTCTTTCCATTTTTGAGTGATGATGTGGGATGGAATAGAAAAATTAAGTCCGTAAATGATTGGCTTCGGGACTGGTGCTACAGGCAGGGCTTTGGGTTCTTTGATAACGGCTGGTTTTATAAGACACCTGTCCGGTCAGTGATATGTGGGAAAGGTTTATCCCACAGGGGTGAAAGGATGCTGGGACAGGAATTAGCAGGGCTCATTTGCAGGGCTTTAAACTAGATTCGAAGGGGGATGGGGTTGTAGCTGGGCTTGCATCAGTGGGTCAGCATGCTGGAATACACAAAGACCGGGAGGCCCCCCATACCCCTAGGGTGAAGTCGGTGTACTCGGCTCGCTCCCTGAAGTGCCTGTACACCAATGCGCGCAGCATGGGGAATGAGCAGGAGGAGTTAGAAACCTGCGTTCGGTCAGGACGTTATGATCTGGTGGCATTAACAGAGACATGGTGGGACAGCTCACATGGCTGGAGTGTGCTCATGGATGGCTGTGTCCTTCTCAGGAAAGACAGGCCAGCCAAGCGTGGTGGTGGAGTTGCTCTTTACGTGAGAGAGCAACTACAATGTATAGAGTACTGTCCAGGTGCGGTTGAGGAGCGAGTTGAGAGTCTGTGGGTGAGAATTAAGGGGCAGGCTGGCAGGGGTGACACTGTTGTGGGAGTCTATTACAGGCCACCAGATCAGGGTGAGGAAGTTGATGAGGCCTCTACAGGCAGCTGAGCGCGGCCTCACAGTCACAGGCCCTGGTTGTTATGGGGGATTTTAACTACCCTGATGTTTGCTGGAAGGACTACTCAGCCAGCCAGCCTCAGTCCAGGAGGTTCCTCCAGTGCATTGACGATAACTTTCTGATGCAAATGGTGGAGGAGCCGACTAGGAGAGGTGCGCTGCTGGATCTCGTCCTCGCTAACAAGGAGGGTCTGGTTGAAGCAGTAAAGGTGGGGGGCTGCCTTGGTTCCAGTGACCATGAGATGGTGGAGTTCAGGATCTCATGTGGCGGGAGCAGAATATCGAGCAGAATTGCAACCCTGGACTTCAGCAGGGCCGACTTTGGCCTTTTCAAACAATTGCTGGAGGAAATCCCGTGGGCAAGGCTGCTGGAAGGTAAAGGGGCCCAAGATAGTTGGTTAACTTTCAGGGACTGCTTCTACCAAGCTCAAGATCAGAGCATCCCGACACGTGGGAAGTCAAGGAGGGGAGCCAGGAGACCTGCGTGGTTAAACAGGGAACTGCTGGGCAAACTCGAGTGGAAGAGGAGGGTTTACAGATCATGGAAGGAGGGGCTGGCCACTTGGGAAGAATATAAGGCTGTTGTCAGAGGATGTAGGGAGGCAACTAGGAAAGCTAAGGCCTCCTTAGAGTTAAACCTGGCGAGAGGGGTCAAGGACAACAGGAAGAGCTTCTTCAAATACAAGGCAGACAAAACTAACACCAGAGGCAACACAGGCCCACTGATGAACGGGGTGGGTGCCCTGGTGACAGAAGATACAGAGAAGGCAGAATTACTGAATGCCTTCTTTGCCTCTGTCTACTCTGCCGGAGGCTGTCCTGAGGAGCCCCGTACCCCTGAGGCCCCAGAGGAAGGCAGGGCAATGGAGGAGTTTGCCTCGGTTGATGAGGACTGGGTTAGGGAGCATTTAAGCAATCTGGACATCCATAAATCCATGGGTCCAGATGGGATGCACCCGCGGGTGCTGAGGGAGCTGGCTGAAGTCATTGCTGGACCGCTCTCCATCATCTTTGCCAAGTCTTGGGAAACGGGAGAGGTGCCTGAGGACTGGAGGAAAGCAAATGTCACTCCGGTCTTCAAAAAGGGCAAGAAGGAGGACCCGGGCAACTATAGACCAGTCAGCCTCACCTCCATCCCTGGGAAAGTGATGGAGCACCTTATCCTTGGTGCCATCTTAAGACATATCAAGGATAAGAGGGTCATCAGGGACAGTCAACATGGCTTCACCAAGGGGAAGTCGTGTTTGACCAACCTCATAGCCTTTTATGAAGACATAACAAGGTGAATTGATGATGGCAGAGCAGTGGATGTGGTCTACCTTGACTTCAGCAAAGCATTTGACACCGTCTCCCACAGCATCCTCACGGCAAAACTGAGGAAGTGTGGACTGGACGATCGGGTAGTGAGGTGGACAGTGAACTGGCTGAAGGAGAGAAGCCAGAGAGTCGTGGTCAATGGGGCAGAGTCTGGTTGGAGGCCTGTATCTAGTGGAGTGCCTCAAGGGTCAGTTCTGGGACCAATACTATTCAATATATTCATCAATGACTTGGATGAGGGAATTGAGTGTACTATCAGCAAGTTTGCTGATGACACCAAGCTGGGAGGAGTGGCTGACACGCCAGAGGGCTGTGCTGCCATCCAGCGAGATCTGGACAGGCTAGAGAGTTGGGCGGGGAAAAATTTAATGAAATATAACAAGGGAAAATGTAGAGTCTTGCATCTGGGCAGGAACAACCCCAGGTTCCAGTACAGGTTGGGGAATGACCTATTAGAGAGCAGTGTAGGGGAAAGGGACCTGGGGGTCCTGGTGGACAGCAGGATGACCATGAGCCAGCACTGTGCCCTTGCGCCCAAGAAGGCCAATGGCATCCTGGGGTGTATTAGAAGGGGGGTGGTTAGTAGGTCGAGAGAGGTTCTCCTTCCCCTCTACTCTGCCCTGGTGAGACCTCATCTGGAATATTGTGTCCAGTTCTGGGCCCCTCGGTTCCAGAAGGATAGGGAACTGCTGGAGAGAGTCCAGCGCAGGGCCACAAAGATGCTGGAGGGAGTGGAGCATCTCCCTTATGAGGAAAGGCTGAGGGAGCTGGGGCTCTTTAGCTTGGAGAAGAGGAGACTGAGGGGTGACCTCATCAATGTTTATAAATATATAAAGGGTGGGTGTCACGAGGATGGAGCCAGGCTCTTCTCGGTGACAACCAACAGTAAGACAAGGGGTAATGGGTTCAAGCTGGAACACAAGAGGTTCCACTTAAATTTGAGAAGAAACTTCTTCTCAGTGAGGGTGACGGAACACTGGAACAGGCTGCCCAGGGGGGTTGTGGATTCTCCTTCTCTGGAGACATTCAAAACCCGCCTGGACGCCTTCCTGTGTAACCTCATCTGGGTGTTCCTGCCCTGGCAGGGGGATTGGACTGGATGATCTTTTGAGGTCCCTTCCAATCCCTGACATTCTGTGATTCTGTGACCTAGAGAAGTCAGGTTTGCTGGGAATTATATACATCATTTTCAGCCAAATGCCAGTTCCTGTAATTGTGTGACTTGGATTAAACATGAAGATATTGAGACTACTCACACACAAACATATCTGCAAATACAACAATTCATGAATGAGCTAACATCTCTCTTGACTCTGCAACTATAAAAATCCAATCATACTTCAATATTAATTTTTTTTTAAAAAGCCCTAATTCTAAAATTAGAAAATAAAAACAAAGGATCTCCAAAAAGGAGTTGTACTTTTGAAATAAAACACCAGCAAACCAGACAGACATTCTGCGGTCTCAGGCCGCCTCACATCTGTCTGTAGAGCTCATCAATAACAAGAACACGATCTTTGGTTCTACATTACACACTACCGACTAAATTATTGCAGATGTTTTCTAAATAGAACTAATTCCATCTTTAGATCTTTTCCAGCATGCAATAGTGACCAGCAGTTATTAAAGAGGGGATCAGTATGATCTGATGGATTAAATACAGATGCAGCCCGCCCTGCATAGGCAGAATAGCTTTCACATATCGCAACTACGGAATATGTTTCATGTCTGGTTTGTGAACAGTTTAAGATCCCCTGCTTTGTCTTGTCTTTCTGTTATTTGCAGAGTTGCAATCATTCCCTACGCTTCTGAAGTAAGAGAATTAATGGCTCTTAAATCACTGAAGGATACTAGACTGTAGCTGAGCTGCATGCACTCAAGACATTAGAACATGAATGCAAATAGAAACACCTTTCAGAGCTACCCCAGCCCATAATGTCAAGTTTGCCTAAATCTGTGGGAAGAAAAAAAAAACACAAGGAATGAGCTCAGAGACAAACCAAAACAATCTTCTGTGGGAAAGCAAGATGTGCGGTTCCAGCCACCTGGGTGATAAAGGAAGATCAACACTAACAGGGCCATCTGGATGGTCAAAGAAAGAGAACTAACATAATTAGATCACAGCAAAATATAAAGGGCCTTGGACAGATTGTGCTGAAGTACGTTTCTCATAATTGTAAAGAGTGATAGCCCAGACTTGTGAGAATGGTATCTCGGGCTGGATGACAGCTCCCAAGTGCATGGGATGCGTGAATGTCCTTGGGCCTGGTCTGTGAACGAGTGGGAACGTAACTGAAACAAACATGAGTGTGGTGTGTTTTTAATAACAATTATTGGAAAAACATCTTACGTAACTTCTTAGTCCAGGCCCATATCTGTAAATCCTATAAACTGCCAATGGCTAATAAAGAGGCCTCAGCCTGGCTCAGCTCGCTGCTCTGCCCGGCTCTCCGCTGCTTCCTGAACAAGATCTGCCTGTGTGTGCATCTTTGTCTGCGTCCCGGTGTGCGTCGCTCCTCATCGCTGCAATCTTCACCTTTCTTTTTATTTGAGGGGCTCCAGAGTTACATTACAATTCTTGCTATCTTGAGATTTGCAACAAAACAAGGGGAAAAAAAAATTGAAATTCTTCAAGTGCAGCTCTGGTTCACACCGCTAGTCCTCCAGACTGCTGTGACACTTCATCCTCAGCATCCTTGCTGCAGGAGGCAGCAAGCTAACTCTGCAGCTTCGAAACCAATGGGAAACTTGCCTGTATCTCATCTGCAGATTCATTTAAGTAAAGAGACAAAGTAAGGACGCAAAAGGGCATCAATGGGCCTTTGGTATAGCAGCTGTAGAGACTGAAGACATTGAACAGCTGTCTAATTTGCCTGGTCTTGTTTTTAATAAAACCAGGACAGATATTCTGCACGCAACTTGCTTAGCTGTTCAGCCTGGAGCAGAGAAGCTGAGAGGGATCTGATCAGTGGGATCAATATCTCCAGGTGGGTGTCAGAGCATGGACCAGACTCTGTTCAGTGGTGCCCAACGCCAGGGTGAGGGGCAACGGGCACAGACTGAGACACAGGAGGGTGCATGTGAACATGAGGAGAAACTTCTTTGCTGGGAGGGGCCAGAGCCTGGCCCAGGCTGCCCAGAGCGGGTGTGGAGCCTCCTCCTCTGAGACATTCAAACCCCCTGGACCGACCTGTGTGATCTGCTCTGTGACCCTGCGGGAGCAGCGCCGGGGGATCTACAGAGGTCCTGCAGCCCCACCAGCCTGGGGTGCTGTGATGATAACGTGACTGGGGGGGAAGGGACCGCTAAGAATTGTTCTTCCACCGCCTCCCACCCACCTCAGCCACCATCAACTTCACAACATTCACCTTTTCAGCTTCTGACAATGTGATGTTGAATGCACCAGATACCTCCCTCTGCTATCAGGTCCTCCTCTTCTCCTTATAGATACAACTTCCAATCTGAAAACCTCTCACTATGAAGACATATCAGAGCTCCTATTTGTACCCATAGTTCTGAGGCGCTGCAATCCATAGCAAAATGTTAAGGTCTCTAATTCATACATTATGTCTCATTTACACTGCTGGCAAATATAGTGATCTCTTACAGTTCTTGTTGAATTGTTTTTGTCAAATAAACTCCTTTCCAAAAACTCCTCTAGGCTGTACTAGTAGGAACACCAAAAAAACCGTCAAAGGACAATTTACAAAAAGACTGCTCAGCAAGGAAAAAAAATTATTGGGACTAGACCACAAACTCAAGCGTTTCTGCTCCCACTTGCGTATTTTAATTATTAAACTAAGAAGTCTGCTCCCCTCCTTCTGGTCATTTAACCTTTAACTCTTATGCAAAGCGGTTTGGCTTCAGCTACAGGACTCGGGAATTCCCACTCACACAAAGAGCCCATGGGGCACTGAGCAAACACGGGCTGGGGGCTGGAACGGGCGGCCGAAGCTGAACAGACCCTGCACTACGCGAGTGCTCCGCCTGCCAGGCTGTCGCACCGCTGCCGGCGCTGCAAGCAGCAAAGCTGCAGCTCCATTCTTCACAACACACACTGGCAACACCAGGCATTATTTGAAATATCTGAAGGCTCATCCTGAGGACAAAGCAGTGAAAACAGCTTGTTTCTGACAAGTTGCAACAAAATCAAAAGCCCAGCTGGTCAGCTTCATCAATACCAAGGCAATACTCATAAGCAGAGATAAGATGGCCAAGAAGCTCTAGAATTGAAGATTATTTATCTAAAAAGTCCCCACAATTAACCAAGGGCTTAATGAAAATATTAAAGTAGTTGCTGTGTTAGGTATTTTTGCCTGAATGTTTTTGCAAACCTGGACATGGAATTGAAAAGCGAACAAGTATCTCAGGAACCATTTACCCTGAGGCCAATAACAGAAAGAGCCCAAGAGCGATGGATGCGGGCAAAGGGGCCGTGGTGCAACGCGCCTCTCCTGCCGCCCCGCATCTGAGCCTAAAGATTTCGGATTCGAATGGAAGGAGATACTTTGACATATATTATTACTTCAAACCTCATGCAAATCTGTATGGACAGAAAATTACCACCTGCTAGTAACTAAGCAGCCTCTGTGATTCTATGGCAGAGGCAATTGTTATGAAGCATCTGAAAGTCTATAGCATACACTTCAGTGCTCCCTGCCCCTTCAAAAATATACTATACATTCTCGGTAAGGCAGCATAAACTATTAAAATCCTGGAATCAGGTCCTTCTTTATACTCCACCAGCAGTGAACTTGTACAAACTCAGCATTTGCTCCCCATTAAAATCACTCCAGCAGAACATGTCTGGTCTTGCTGGGAAAGACTTACACAGACTTACCCAAAATTCATCACCCAGCAAGTGGAAGAGAAAGGTTTCTGGCTCTTAATCCATATCATCTTTTGAGGGACAAAGGCAGACTGAAGTACTCAGTGAGCCACGACAAAACATGCTGTTGGCTATTTAGAACATGTTTTTATGCATGGTCCGTACTTTTCTGCTGCTCCAGAAGTTATTTTCTGTGGCATACACATCAGCCAGTTTGCCTAGATATTTGTGGGAACAAGGAAAGTCTAAGCTCACAGTCTATTTCCCAACTAATTACAAAATGCTCACAATCCATTTCCTGACTCATTACAAAATGTGAACTGGAACACCAGCCTGACTGTCAAGTACTGGGGCCAGGGAGTCGCCAAGACACACACCGCCTCACCTCTTTTTCTTTAATTTTGTTCTTGAAAACCTGCCTTTGGCCTCAATCTCAGCTTCAAAAAATAATTTTAAATTTCAAGTAAAATATTCAATTTATACAAAGGCATGAAAAGACCCAACTGTCATGAAGGGAAGCAGCTGACAAACTGGTCTGTCTCATTCCTACTCTCCACATACAGCACAGAGGACTGAATGTCTGCAAAAAGATTTTTAAAATACCAACAGTAAGATTTCACACATTCATTTTTAATATTGGTTCTTTTTCCTTTAATAGCAGATATATAGCATCTACTGCATTCTGATCATACTTTTCATTAATTGTCTGAACGAAGAAATACAGCATGCTTATTAAACACGGAGATGACAAAAAATGCTACAGACATGCTAGAGGACAGGAATAAGATCAAAGTTATTTCAATATATTAAACAAAGGTCAGGAAAAATCAAATTCAGCAGGATCAAGTGAAAGGTAACACACTTGGGAAAACACGATAGGCTGCACAAACACAGGATGAAGAACCAATTTCAGCAGCAGACCTTCAAGGAAAAGGTGGCAACTCAGCAAAACTCTACATCATACCATTACGAAAACGTAGATACCATGCCATAATGTACAACACTAGCATATGTATCAGGGTACACAAGATAATCCGTGTGCTCCCATGAGCAGGCATGTTAATGCCCCTGTTGGAAACTTTTCTCTGCTTTGGCAGCGCAGTCTGGGAAGACATGGAGTGAGTACAGAGAAGTCGGAACAACCCAGGGAAAAGCACTACAGCTCTATTAAACTGGACCACAGAGAAATACACACGAACTGGGTTTTCAGTTGAAGAGAAGTGCAAGGGAAATACACTGTTATAATTTAAATTTGTAAACGGTCTGCAGTTAAGAGGACAAGAATAATGTGTTCTTCATGTCCACTGATGCGTAGTGAGGCAACACTGCACCAAGACAAACACAAGTCAGGTAACAGGGAATCCGTCAGTGCTGTGAGCACTGGAGCTCCAGAGTCCTTATCACAAAACGTCTTTAAGAACACGTTAGACAAGTACATCAGGGGTCAGGCGGGCGTTTTGTTTGTGGGTTTTCTGTGTTTCGTTTTTTCCTTTGTTTTGTGTTTTGTTTTTAAAAATTAATCCATATAGCTACTAAGAAACACACAGACAAGAGGTAAGTAGCATCCAAGTTATTCCCCTTACCGAACACCACAACTCCATTAAAGCACCAGCGGTTGCAAACCCACTTATTCTTACCTCTTTGCTTCCTCCAGATGACACAGGTATTCATAGGCCACATTCTGCCGCCGCCTTTCATCCATTTCCTCCGCTGTTAATCTCTCGTTATCCAAGACCGCTGCAAATCGTCAAAACAAATTCTCAGGTGTTTGAAGATTGAATGTAACTGAACAGGGACATCAAAAATCAGATCTGACCTTTCCCACTGAAACTCATCACAGGTTTTATGTGATTCAGTAAAATGAAGGACCAAATACATCTCTTCTCTACAAGCAACAGAAAAGACCCTGTTCCCTTATCTCTCCTGTCCTGTCACATAAACCTGCATCGTCCCTCCTTCCGATTCCTCAGTTGAACTGTGATCCAACTTCTTCCATCTTCCAATTTCTTAGAAACAGCCCTTCATTTTCTTATTTTCTTCTAGCTTTCTTTCTAGCTTCTTTTCCTCAAAAGCACATCAGCGGCCACATGCCCCTCCACACGGAACAATCTGAGGACCTGCATATGGATACGTGCCTAAATCTTGCAGGTTCTGTGTGTTGAAAGCCCCAGGGACAAAACCCGCTCTTCCCACTCTTACAGCTCAACACCTTAGCCAGGCTCTCATGTAAGAAAGAAAACCCCAACTTTTTAGGTTTTATGCACCAACTTGACAGATAGGAAATGTCTCATGTCATTACTAATCCAGGGTTAGCTTACACCTAACGTGCCTTCAACAAATACACGCAAGTGATGACCCATCAACTGCAGCACTGGGGATCACACCAGATCGTGGTTGAAACTGCAAAGGGTCCCTCAGAAATCAGTCTGGAGCCCCACAAACGCGTATTTCTGATTACTCCAAGCCCTCCCAAAGCCACAAGAGCTGAAAACTGTCCCAAACCACTGGGCAGCGCCTCCGGCCGGGCACGGCACAGCCCCCTCCGGCTCCCCGCGGAGCGCCCGGCCCGGCCCCGCCCGCGCCTGCCGCCCCCGCCCCGCCCGCCCCCGCCCCGCCCGCACCTGCCGCCCCCGCCCCGCCCGCCCCCGCCCCGCCCGCACCTGCCGCCCCCGCCCCGCCCGCCCCCGCCCCGCCCGCGCCTGCCGCCCCCGCCCCGCACCTGCCGCCCCCCCCGTCTCTGACGCGCTCCGCAGCACAAGTGAGCGCGCTCCTCGGCCCCCGCCGCACGGCCCGGCTGTGACAGGCAGGCGGAGGAGTCCGATCGCAACGCACGTTCCGCCCGGTAAGTCCCGTGTGGTCGCCGCGGTACGCGGGAAGGGAGGGGGCGGCGACCGCGGCCCCGCCCGCGGCGGACATCTTGGGCGAGGCGCGGAGCCCGCCCGCGGGACGGCCGGGGGCGCCCCAGCGCTGCCCGGCCACCGCCCGCCCCACATCCACCGCCCGCCCCGCACGCTGTTCTCTAAGGCGCGGGAAGGGACGTCGAGCTCGGACGAGCTCCCGCGCCCACGGCGCCCGGCGCCCGCAGAGCCGCCGGGGCCCAACCGCCCCCCGGGCCCGTCCCACAGCCGCGGTCCCGCAGCCCCCGGGCCTGCGGCGCCCCAGCCTCCGCTCCAGCACCGGCCCCTGGAGGGCCGGGCAGGGCAGGGCGTCGCCGGGCAGGTCGTGTCTCGGCGGCCGCGCGGTCCCCGTGGTCCCCGCAGGCCGATACTCACAGCCGTAGTGTGGCCGGGACATGGCCAGCCCGTCCGCCTCCTCCGCCGCCATGGCGCCGCGCTGCTCCGGGCCCGGCCGGGACTTGGGCGCGGCCGTTCCTCTTCCTGCCGCGCCGGGTGTGGCGGGGGAGGAGCCGCCGCTCCGCGCTCGCTGCCCGTCCCCGCCCCGGCCGCCTCCGCCACCTCCGTCCGCTGCTGCAGCGGCGGGTCCCGCCCGGCCCAGCTCGGCCCGGCCCCCAGCCCCGGCGGAGCCCGGCCTGCCCCACGCGCGTCTCGGTGTCCCGCCCCGGCGTCCCACTCGCGGGGCCCCGCCCGGACCGTTCCTGTCAGTTCCGTTCGTAGCACCCAGCCAAGCTCCGCCAGCCCTGCGACAAGGGACACAGCCGCGGTCAGCCCAGGCGTGACCCTCCCGCTACACCCGCCTGCCCCGACCCCCGCCGTCCCCAGGCGCTCCGGCCCCGCCGTGCCGGCCCTGTGCCCGCAGCCGGGTCAGCTCGGCGCGGCCGGCCCTGCGCACCCTGCGGGGCCAGGCGTGGGCTGGCCCCCGCTCTCGCCAGGCTTCCTGCCGCACCAGCCCTCCTCGCGGCAAAACCCGGCCTTGCTGGGCACAGCTGTGCCCTTCCGTGGAACACCTCTGCCAGCCGCCCGTGGTGGCACCTGAAATATCAGCAGTTTGAAGCCGGGTGCGCAAAAACATAGGGTGCAACAGCCACATCCAGCAGCGCTGCAACAGGACATGACCACGTCCTGAAAGGTCCCTTCTCCTCACTGTATGTTAAGCTCACCTATTACTATTGCTTTGCCTATTTCTTGTTCAAGAGTCAGGGTACAGAAGATGCCACCCTGTGTCCATTTAATTAGTCCCATGAATTTTACTGGCAGGGCATAAGCACAAATGAAGCAATTCAGTAGGCAAGGCTCTGAGGAAAAGCCTCACCACAGGTCAGGGAGCTGAGCCTGCTCCTCCCCGTGCTGGTGGAACCACAGCTGCAGTTCTGCCCCAGGACAAGGGGGACATGGGCGGGATGGAACAAGTTTGATGAAGCACGGAGCAGCTCATTGAGGGCTCGGAGCATCTGACATATGAGGAGAGGCTGAGAGGACAGGACAAGAAGCAATGGGCAGGGGACTGAAATTCACAGAAGTCCAAAAAACCATTTTGACTTTGAGGGTGGTCAAACACTGGAAACAGTTGCCCAGAGAAGCTGTGGAATCTCTGACCTTGGAGACACTTCAAACATAACCAGACACAGCCCTGGAGAACCCACTCCAGCTGACCCTGCGCTGGGGAAGCGAGGCTGGGCCAGAGGCTTGAGAGCTCCCTTCCAACCTCAGTGACCCTGGGAGTCCATGGAACAGTGTATTTACATAATTTTTGAAAGGGTCTGTATGAAAGGGAGACTAAGTGAAAGCTGGTTTGGTTGATTATAAGGGTTACATGTCACAGTTCAACGGTTACAGAAATAACTACATAGGTGAATGCCAGACATAAATTACGAAGCAAAAGGTTTTATAACAAATGGTTATAGTTCTAATTATTAACATCTATTTGCATTACTTCACATGTGGCCACTTTGCAGTTATATAACGAGAAGACATTAAAAATAATGTTTATATGTAGATTGTGCAGTGCAGAACTGGTTTTGTTCCCCCTGAAAATCCCATAATATTTTTTGCACAGTCCCACAGTTGTCCCTCAAAAAAATCTCATAAACTTACTCTCCTATAGACCCATTCTGATAAGAAAAATAAATATGATTATCAGACATCAAAGATTATGTTTCAGTGGCTTCTGTAATAGCTCCCGATTTAAGATTTCTGGTCTTTGTTACTGTCTCTGCTAACTGTTGGTTGTTAGGGTTGTGTATCTATGTTTAACTTATTGCGTCTCCTGTTTCTTGTCTTGTCTTTTTAATGTTGAATAGGCACTAGTCAGATAGCCTTGCAAATAGCATTACAGAGGTACCTATTTTTCTCTAGTTTCAAAATTGGAGCTATCAATTCTGTAAAAAAATATTCTTTAAGTACTTGGCCTTAACGCCTAGTCACCACGCTTCCCAGGGGAAACAAGACCTCCAAAACTCAGTCCTTCATTTAAACTGCTGTTGTCTGTTCTTTTGCAGGTATTTATTGGCCATTTCCTTTACAAGAAAGATGATTTCTGTGAATGGTGCTGCAAAAAAATTTCATGTTTAGAACACCTGCAGACGCTGAAGCTGTGATTCTGTAGTCACTTGAAGATAACCTGGCCACATCTACCACTGAAACAAGGAATCTTCAACCTCTTCAAATCCTCCTCCAAACAGGACAGGACGGGCAGTTTTTACACCTGCCTTTCCAAAGCAGTACAGTCCTGCAGTCCAAGGACAGTTGGGAAATAACAGCACATTCAGACAACCTTCCCCCGAACGGGCGTGCACGTGTACCCTCATTTCTGGCCAGACAAGGCCTGGAGATGAGCAGGACCTGCGGCCAGGGTTACAGCCGTCACTTGCTCTGCAGCACACGTGCGGCTCCCGTAGCTGCGGTAACACCGTCCATCGCCGCTCTGCGTCTGAGCACCCGCAGTCTGATGATCCACCCTGTCCTTATTAACAGGGGTTTTTTCCTAGTACTGTTTTTCTACTTCAGTGACCAACAGCCAGTCACAACCTTTCCCTTTAACCCCATTTTTCCCGGCTGAGTTTTGCTTGTATCCTCTATGTCTGCAGTAAGGTTTAGATCCCTATTGATTTTTGGTCTAATTACCAGGAGCTTATTCGTCCCTTAAGAAGATAACAGAAGCTTTTTCCTACATTTCAACCTCATTGTGACAAGGCAATCATGAACCAAATACACGTTTAAAATAGAAAGTTAACAGATATGCATCATATGACACTTAGCACTCATTTCTTCTAAATGAACTGTAAAAATGCACATTGAAAAAACTCTTCCAAAAATAGGAAAAAGAAAATTAAAAAGATATTGCTAAAAACCAGTTTATTAGGTAATTGCACAATTTTGAAAGTGGTCAGTTTTGATTGCCTGGGTTAAGACAGTGAAGGAAAGCAATAGATAATAAACGGAGGAGGGTAAAACTGGCGCTGATAAGACACTGATGAATGATGAGAGAAATTGATAAGGACACCTGATCAGGGACACCAAACCGACCACCAACCAGAACCCGCGCGTTCTGCGGCCCCGGGAGCCCCTTCCGGGCCAGCCCGCGCACCGCAGCGAACACCGGCGGGGCCGCGGCGGCCCTCCCGCCCCGCCCCGCCCCGCCGCGCCCCGCCCCTCCCCGCCGCGCCGCTCCCGGTGCCCGTTCCAGCCGCCCAGCGCCCGTCCCGTGCCCCGCCCCGCCCGCTCCCGCCGCACAGCCCCACCCCCGCGCCGGCCCCGCCCCCCGCGCTTCCCGGCAGCCCGCGCGCGCCTCCCGGCAGCCCGCGCGGCGGCGCGCGCAGGATGATGCACGAGCTGCTGCTGGCGCTGAGCGGGTACCCGGGGGCGGTTGTCACATGGAGCAAGCGCGGCGGCCTGCAGGTACGGACCGGGCCGGAACGTGTGCGGAGCGGAACGGTGTGCAGGAACCGAACGGGACGGGAATGGGACGGGACGGCCTGCAGATATGGAACGGGAATGGTGCGGTACACGATGGCCTGCACGTATGGAACGGCGTGCGGGTACGGAACGGTACGGTGCAGGATAGTATGGCCTGCAGGAATGGAATGGTACGGTACGGTCTGCCAGTATGGTACGGCACGGTGCAGCCCGCGGGTACGGTACGGTACAGCCTGCGGGTACGGTACAGCCTGCGGGTACGGTACGGTACAGTACAGTACAGCCTACAGGTACGGTACAGCCTGCGGGTACGGTACGGTACGGTACAGCCTGCGGGTACGGTACAGCCTGCGGGTACGGTACGGTACAGTACAGTACAGCCTACAGGTACGGTACAGCCTGCGGGTACGGTACGGTACAGCCTGCGGGTACGGTATGTGCAGCCTGCGGGTACGGTACGGTACAGCCTGCGGGTACGGTACGGTACAGCCTGCGGGTACGGTATGTGCAGCCTGCGGGTACGGTACGGTACAGTACAGTACAGCCTACAGGTACGGTACAGCCTGCGGGTACGGTACGGTGCAGCCTGCGGGTACGGTACGGTGCAGCCTGCGGGTACGATATGGTACAGCCTGCGGGTACGGTACGGTACAGCCTGTGGGTACGGTACACCCTGCGGGTACGGTATGTGCAGCCTGCGGGTACGGTACGGTGCAGCCTGCGGGTACGGTACAGTACAGTACAGCCTACAGGTACGGTGCAGCCTGCGGGTACGGTACGGTGCAGCCTGCGGGTACGGTACGGTGCAGCCTGCGGGTACGGTACAGTACAGTACGGTGCAGCCTGCGGGTACGGTACAGCCTGCGGGTACGGTATGTGCAGCCTGCGGGTACGGTACGGTGCAGCCTGCGGGTACGGTACGGTGCAGCCTGCGGGTACGGTACGGTGCAGCCTGCAGGTACGATACGGTACAGCCTGTGGGTACGGTACGGTACAGCCTACAGGTACGGTGCAGCCTGCAGGTACGGTACGGTGCAGCCTGCGGGTGCGGTGCAGCCTGCGGGTACCACACGGTGTGGCACGGCCACCCCGCCCCCATCCCAGCGCTGTTTCCCCCTCAGGTGTCCCAGGAGCTGCCGTTCCTGCACCCCAGCGAGACGAGTGTTCTGAACCGGCTCTGCCGCCTCGGCACCGATTACATCCGCTTCACCGAGTTCGTGGAGCAGTACACAGGACACGTCCAGCAGCAGGTGGGCCCCGCGCAGCCGCATCTCCCGGCAGAGCGCGGCGGGCGCCGGGATCTCCTGCAGCGTTAGCGCAGAAAACGCACGTTCCCAGGCAGAGCTCTGAAAAAGCTCCACGCGGTGCAGATAAGGGAGGGTGCAGAACAGCGACACGTGGACCCACTGTAAAGTCTCATTCTCGGGAGAGCATCCCATAATGATTTTTGGCCAGGGCCTGTGAACTGTACAGGATGCTCATCCTTAGGTTGTCATGAGTCCTTCTCATGGTTTGTGAAGAACTTTGAGATCCAAGAGCTGTGGATAATTACAAAGAAGCACTGAAGTTACTAGTGGTTCCCAGTGCTTGCGTGTGTCCCCAGAAGAGCTAAATATCACACTGCTCAAGGAACTCTCTGTGACAAACTTCTAGGGTCTTTTTCCAGGCACTTTCTAGTGGGCTAAGGTGCATTTCAACTTTTTTTTTGGGCCACTGGCTGCTGGCGTAACACTGCACAGAAATTCCATTACTCTTTAGACCTGTGCTGGGGAGCTGATGCAGATTTTGTTGTTTGGTTTCAGGACCATCATCCATCTCAGCCAAACCAGAGTGGGTTACATGGCATTTATTTGCAAGCCTTCTGTACAGGTCTCGATTCAGTGCTACAGCCGTATCGACAGGCACTGCTTGACCTAGAACAAGAGGTAAGGACAGACACTTGGAACCAGAGGCTGTCCTGCTGCTGACAGATTGTGGGAAGTTGTCACTTCCGCAATTAATGTGCTAAGTAGTAGTAGCTAAAGAGGAGTCAAGGTATTTTCCTTTCCATACTAGGAATGTCTTCCAAATTATTCTTGTGACGTGCCATTGTAAATGACTCTTCATTCTAATAGGTATTAAGTCCTGTCTACCTTCAGTTCAGTAAGTGCCCTGTCTGCCTCAGAGCCCAGTGCTGTCTTAGACTATCGTGACTTCTGTTTTCAGTTGTGAAGGTTTTGATTAGTCATAGAATCACAAGATGGTTTGGGCTGGAAGGGACCTTAAAGCCTGTCTAGTTCCACTCCCCACCATGGGCAGGGACACCTTCCACCAGCCCAGGCTGCTCAGAGCCCCATCCAGCCTGGCCTGGAACACTCCAGGGATGGAGCATCCACAGCTGCTCTGGGCAGCCTGTGCCAACGCCTCACCACCCTCATGGGGAAGAATTTCTTCCTTGTAACTAGTCTGAATCTCCCCTCTTTCAGTTTATAACTCTTAGCCCTTGTTGTACAACACCATGCCCTTGTAAAAAGTCCCTCACCAGCTTTCTTGTAGGTCCTCTGCAGGTACTGGAGGCTGCTATAAGGTCTGCCTGGAGCTTCTCTTCTCCAGGCTCAACAACCCCAACTGTCTCAGCCTGTCCCACAGCAGAGGTGCTCCAGCCCTCTGATCCTCTTCGTGGCCTCCTCTGGACTCGCTCCAACAGGTCCATGTCCTTCTTGTGTTGGGGGCCCCAGAGCTGGACCTGCACTGCAGGGGGGTCTCACCAGAGCTGAGCAGAGGGCTAGAATCCCCTCCCTCCACCTGCTGCTCATGCTCTGGTGCTGCAGCCCAGGACACAGTTTCTGGGCTCTGAGCGCAAATTGCTGGGTCGTGTTGAGAATCTCATCAACCAGCCCCGCCAAGTCCTTCTCCTCAGGGCTGTTCTCCATCCCAGCCTGTGTTTGTGCTTGGGGTTGCCCTGACCCAGGTGCAGGACCTTGCACTTGGCCGTTTTGAACCTCATGAGGTTCACATGGGCCCACCTCTCAAGCCTGTCAAGGTCCCTCTGGATGGATCCCTTTCCTCCAGCATGTCGACTGCACCACACAGCTCGGTGTCATCAGCAGATGTGCTGAGAGCGCATTCCATCCCGCTGTCCATGTCGTTGACAAAGACGTTAAACAGCGCTGGTCCCCGTACTGATCTGTGAGGAACACCACTGGTCAGTGGTCTCCACTGGGACAGCGAGCTGTTGACCACAAGTCTTTGAGCGTGACTATCCAGCCAGTTCCTCGTCTGACAAGTGTCCAGCTGTTGAATCCATGTCTCTCCAATTTAGAGACAAGGATGTCGTGTGGGACAGTGTCAAATGCTTTGCACAAGTCCAGGTAGATGACCTCAGTTACTCCTCTCCACCAAGGCTGTAATGCCATCATAGAACCTGCCAGATCAGTAGCTGTCACTTCTTGGGTACTGTCACCATCCGGTGGTCGTTACAGCCAAAAATGGGACACAGGCCAAAAAAGTGTTTGTATGGAAGGAAAAGCTGTGGGAACTAAAGGCTTGGAATATAGAGACAAACATGCTTTTTTACTTATCCCTACCTTATTTTAATTTTTATTAATTGCTTTGTTGTTCTTAACAGTTTCTGGCTGACCCGCATCTTTCCATCTCGCATGTTAATTATTCCTTGGACCAGGTATGCCATGTTAATAAACAGGTGGTGATCTTTGTTTCCTCTTAGCACCCCTTGAGTCTAATAAGAAAGTGGGTGGGATAAATAAAGGTTAGTCTGTCATGTCGTGCCATTTCTTTTCAACACCTCTATATTTGTGGTCCCTTACTCATGCTCAGAGGATCTCCTGCGTTTTGACACAAAGCTTAGGTCCCCACCTTGCCCCTCGCGTGTTCCTCCCTGTCTGTGTTCAGCCTGAGCTGCTGCTGGGATGTAGTAACTTCGTGCGTCTTGGTCCAGCAGAGGGAGGACGTTCTTCCTGGAGATTTTCGTGTCATGTTTCTAATTTGTGGAGAAAGCCAGATGACAGTTCCATTAAATTGTTGTAATCAGCTGCTGTCCACACTTACTCAAGTATAGTTTTTCTCTCTCCCGTGCATAGGAAACTAATTCACTATTTTGCTCCTTGTTCTGCAGTTTCAGTTACTCTTCCCCTCTGTGATGGTCATGGTGGAACAGATCAAGTCTCAGAAGGTACAGTAAAATTGTAGATAGTTTGTCTTTAGAAGTTTCCTCTTTAGCTGATAAAGTTCTTCCTGCCCTCATTCCAGACATTTAATACTAGGAAAGAATGTGGTTTCAGTAATGGGTGTCCTATTCCTCATACTGTTATAAGTATTGAATAACGATTTTGCAAATCCATCTACACTAGATTTGACGTTTTTGTTATCAGTGTGATCTTTGATGATTTGCATTTTATAATCAAAATACATTTCATTGTACGAGATGCTGCTGCTTGGAATTTCTTCTTTTCCGAGTCTGTTTTAAAGGCAGAAGCTAATGTTTTCAGCATCCGGAGATGCTTACTTTTTATTAAGGGAAATTTTTGAGAGAAGCATGGGTATAGAGCCACAGATAGGCAGCCTCTTTCTTCACTACATGTAGTATGTTACATCTTTCTTTCTGTAAGACTTTCACAGCTTGTTATGGCATTTTCTTGTTAGCTAAAAGTGTAGTGTTTAAATGTCTGAAAAGGTCAGTACAGATCCAATTAACAGACCTAGTCTGACCATGTTTTCTTTCTGCAGATTCATGGATGTCAGATATTGGAGACGGTCCACAAACACAGCTGTGGGGGGTTGCCTCCTGTTCGCAGTGCTCTTGAAAAGTACGTACATACAGTAAAGCTATTATTTAATTGTTCTGTAGTAACTGGAGTTAGTGTCAAAGTGTTTATCAGACTTGTGAAAACAGTACATGCAAAACAGGCTTGCATGATATAAAAGTAGGAAAAATTGTCACAGTCCCCAATATTTATCTAAAGCGAGCTTGTGGCAGGAATTAAGGCTTTCTCCACACTTTGGATTTAGGGCTGAGGAAAAGTTCAGGTCCTGTGCTTTTTCTTCCTTTGAGGTCTAGATGAACTGTTTGCACATGGTAGACCTGCTATTGGTTTTTGATCCTTCAAAAGGATAAATGTGACTGGGTGAGTGTTGCTAGGTTTGGATGTCCTTGGGCAGAAAGTCAGACTACTTAAAAGATAATTTGTGTTCATGCTGAAATGGTGATTAAGTAGAAACAGCAGGACAAGGAAGCCACTGCAAACTTACTTGTATTTCTGGTACACTGGCAGATCTCCATGGAGAAGCCACATATTCAGAAGTTATGTTAGTTTAGTTTTGCAAGTGATCGGTCCACCTTTCCCTGTTTTAAAAAAAAAAAAAAAAAAAAATATATATACACACACACACATATATATATATATATACAGAATTCCACATTAGCCATTTTGCACTTGCCATATTGCCTGGCTGACTAACTGGACTTTCCAGAATTATGTACAATGAGGTTTTGATTACTGCATGCGAAAGCCCCACTGTCTGTTTCTCCCGACCTCAGGATTCTGGCTGTGTGTCACGGAGTCATGTACAAGCAGCTCTCTGCCTGGATGCTGCATGGATTGCTGCTTGACCAACATGAAGAGTTCTTTATCAAACAGGGCCCCTCTTCTGGGAATGTCCCCACCCAGCCCGAAGAAGATGATGATGACCTAGGAATTGGGGGACTTACAGGAAAACAGCTCCGAGAACTGCAGGACCTGGTAAGACTGCAAATCATAGTTTGGCATCCTTTGGTCCTTCGGGAACTGAAGAAGAAATATATTGTTTTTTGCTCCAGTGCAAGCTGTGCTAAACCAGGCATATACTGAGACCTGGCAGATGGCAGATGAACAGAGCACTGCAGTAGGTTGCAGCCAGGCTTAAAGGACACAGACATATCGTTTGGCACAGCTGAACAGTCTGGGGCAGAAAGCCCTATGGTAGAATCTGTAGACACTGATGTCAAGTAACGGGAACTGCTGTACACAGCCTGGCCTTGACTGTTCTGATTCCTCACACTGCTGGCTGTGCGGGCAGCCGCGAGGGGAGGGCGTGGGGAGCTGGGGTGTTCACTTGCACCCTTTCTCCTGGCAGCTGGGTAAGGTACCTGTCTTGCACAACCATTTGTCGTGCAAGTGTTTCCTGACTGGGCAATACTCCCGACATTACCGGGGAAAATGCACTATGTGAGAGTCGAGAGGCTGCGAAGAACAGGGCACTAAGTTAAGGAAGGGAGCGACCTGCCAATACACTGGTGACAGGTGGAGGTAACTCCTCCCGTAGATGGCAGACCATTAGTGTGCCCTTGTGCAAAGGAGCTTTCTCAATGGAGTAATTTACACACTTTGTGCATCTGCATAGTGTTTGCTTCAGGGACCCGTGAGGAGCAACTGTGACTCTGTACATTCACACTTCAGTTTACTGTGAGGAACATCTCCTGGGCCCCCGTGGTGTCAGTGCAGCGTGGCTACGAGCGGGCAGGAGACTCAACCTGAAACACCTTGTGGTGCATGTTAATTAATGCCTTGTACAAACAGTCTCTGCTGAAGATAGATTGCACACAGGCAAAACCAACGGAAAACATTAAAACACAATTAGTGAAAAGTCTGTTATTTCACTATGTTGGATATAGGAAGAATGTGAAAATTGGTGAGTCTTCTAGATCTGTGGTGGAGAATGTAGGCATTACAAGGTGAGAGCAAGAGAGCCCAATTAACTCTTCTTCAGTATTATTGACCAACAGTGTTGGGAATTCTTCAGTCAGAGTAAAATAAGAAATGCTGAGCGTTGATAGGATAGACTGATAAAATACTTGGGTATTTCCTCCTCTAAAAGTGTCACAAGAATCTTAAGAAAAGAACTGCCAAGCTGTTAACGTCAGTGTACACACTTGTACTGAACTCTCCTGTGAAAACTAAGAACTCTGTAGATGGCAAACATTCTCAAAAATTTATTAGCACGGTGTTTTTTGAATTGCGGACTAATGAACCTTACTCTCCAACAATGAGAAAGCTAAATGAAATAATCAGTATTGCTTCTCTGAAGGAAAATCTTGCCTCTGTACCTGGAGTTCTTTATTAATACATTCAGGAAAAAAGTTAATAACTTACTGTATTGTTTTAAACACCTTTTGCAGGAACTGAGAAACTTGCCTAATTTATGCTAGCAAGCCTTCAGATCTCTAACCTATGTGCTCACTAGTGGAGGTCTTTGCATTTGGCGCGTATCACAAGTGAAAGCAACATCTTCTCTGGGGAGATCTGCTAGCAGACCACAAGTACAATCAAGTTTGCAGGCTCACTTACACGATGCACATGAGCTCTGCTACCTTTCTGCTTCCAGCGTCCTTGGATTGCCTGTCCCACACACGGACACACACACTTTTGGACACCTTTTCTCTCTGGTTTTCTCACACTTGTTTTTCTTGATTTCTTTTCCCTGGGGTCTCTGACAGCGCTTGATTGAGGAGGAGAACATGTTAGCTCCATCTCTGAAACAGTTTTCTCTGCGAGTAGAAATGCTGCCTTCATACATTCCTGTACGGGTTGCTGAGAAAATCCTCTTTGTGGGAGAATCTGTACAGATGTTTGAGAATCAAAATGTCAACCTGACCAGAAAAGGTAAGGGACATCCTTGTGGCTTTTGCTCAGTTATGAGTGGCTGACAAGTGTCTTCCAAAATGCTGTATTATCGAGTTCCTCAGCAGTCACTGGCTGGTGGTTGATGTTCTTCAGAACATGCGGATGGTTGTGCCAGGACAAAGCAGCGGTCCCAGTGTTCAATTGATCCCAAGGGAGCGGTATAAGAACATGATCAGTAAACAATAACACTTTCCAAACATAGTCTCCAAGTGTCCAGCAACAAGTCACCTTGTGATTTTTCTCTGGATAAATAAAGCGATTGCAAAGGTCGGGCTTTCTTTCCAGCTTGCATCCCTGTCCCTGAGTGGTGTAGACAGACGCGAGGGCACTTCTTGCTCTGTGTGTATGTTGCAGAATGGTGTCACAGGATTAAAACACATCCACAAACATAAGAGATTCATTGCAAGGTGGTCCCTAAGGTCGCTGTGGAAGACAAATTACCAGGATGGAGCCTTTAAGACAGCAAGAGAGAGAATTCCAGCTGGTGGTTCTCTTTCAGAGCCTGATAAGTTTACAATGGAGAAGGTTTTGAAACATTCCTGCACTAATTGGGAAGGAGTGTTGTGGAGGCTCTATCTTGAGATTGTCTATGTAAAAGTACTCAAATGACTTGAGCTACATTGCAGAGAACAAAGGACCGATTAAATTGGACTGTTTTCTTGCCTTAGTAGAAGAGAGGTGAAAAGAAATTGGTCTTCTAGCTTAATTAGTTAAAAAATCCCGAGTTCAAGCAGTAGATTTGAAAGAGGTGGGGGTAGGTGGAGAACAAAACCAACTGGTTGATGTGGCAGAAAAGTTGTGGGTTCAAAGATCGAGTTCCGCCCTAGGAAAAGGGCTGTTAGCGGCAAGCATTTTCAGAGAAAATGCTTGAGGTTTTACTGATACTGCAGCACTGCCGTGTCATGTCGATACCGTAAGCGTCCTTGCGCAGGCTCCATCCTAAAAAACCAGGAGGACACTTTTGCAGCAGAGCTCCATCGACTCAAGCAGCAGCCACTCTTCAGTTTGGTGGACTTTGAATCGGTGGTTGACTGGATCCGGAGCACGGTTGCTGAGGTGAGATCCCGGCGGGATAACTGGGGTACGGGCTGAGTAGCAATTCGGGTTTGGAGGGACCGGGAGGAGACAGGGGCTCTTGGAGTCAGGGACTGAACAGGCGTGTGAGCGCTGCAGGTGCTTCCATGTTGCTATGGGGCTCAGAGCTTGATGTTACCCCAACTTCTAGTGACAAAAGGACATCAACATATACTGTGTAATGACAGGGAAGAGAATCTTGAGATAGGCTTTTTTTATTTCACTTGCAAAAAGTTCAGAACTTTTCATCATGCTTTCAGCATCATAGATGGTGTCTCACTAGACAAATTCTTTGCTTTGGCAATTTTAATTTTTTTTTTTTTTTTTTAATTTGGGGCAGGAGGGACACCTGAGAAGACAGGGAGGTTAGAGAAGTGAGAACAAAGCTAGGCTGGAACTGATTTCATAAGAATTTACTTTTTTTTTTTTTTTTTTGTCATGGGTCTTTATGTTTCTTGGGCAGAGTTCCTTGCTGGTAACATTCAAGAGTGTTTCAACTAGTAGCATGGGCTGCCTACACACAGGATTCTTAGTGTGTTCTCTTTCATACAAGTGCTTTTCTGTATGCTTCACAAGTATTTTGAGACAGCTACTGTTCTCACTGAGAGGAGGTTTCTTTTGTTTTGTTTTGTTTTCTTTTGTTTTTCCTCACTAGCATCTTTGGAAACTGATGGTGGAGGAATCAGATTTACTAGGACAACTGAAGGTAATGTAACTGCTAGCTTGTTTCTGCTAAAGCAACTTAAATTCTTCCCTTCCTCTTTCCCATTACATACTTAACTGTCTTAGATTCTGCACTTTCTTCTTTTAGGAAAAGCTGTTTCCATTTTCCAGGTCTCAAGAATGAGCACAGAGTGATAGAACTTGGGCAGAGACAGAGTTAGAGGGGTGTGTGTTTGTGGTTTCATGGTTTGCATCTTGAAGTAAAGGCAGTGTAGACTTTCTAGGCCCTGGATGAAATTCATAGCTTTCCAGCCGTGTTTTGAAATAGCAGAAATTGTCCAAACAATAATAAAAATGGATGTTATCAGCTAGGATGCTTAAAATTTTTGCTCAGTTTTTGATATGCTTATATTAAAAAAAAAAATAACTCCACAGATTATAAAAGACTTTTACCTTTTGGGAAGAGGAGAGCTGTTCCAGGCCTTCATTGACACTGCGCAGCACATGTTGAAAACACCACCAACGGCTGTAACTGAACACGGTGAGTGTTGCTTGTTCAGTTACCAACCCGTCCTCACTGGGATCCAGAAGGAAAGTGGTTACCCACAGCCAGTACACAAGAGCTCTGCCTTGTCCTCCAGATGTTGTTAGTTTTGAAAGAACAGCGCTTGTGAATTAGAATGTCTCACGTAGTGGGTGAAAATAGCACCTCGGAAACTGTCAGGTGGCAGGTTTCCCTCCATGTTTGAAACTGGAATTAAATGAAATTAGTGGACATAGCATGTCAGTGCTGTCTTTTACGGCCAAGCATAAATAATTGATGGGAGCAAAATTAGCACTGGCTGCATCATCTTGTGTTGGTATCTGTGTTCTCTCTTTGTCAGATGTCAACGTTGCATTTCAGCAGTCTGCTCATAAAGTGCTGTTAGATGATGATAACCTACTCCCTCTGCTTCACTTAACCATTGAGTATCATGGAAAGGAGCATAAAGGTATTTACTTGCATTTTTAGTAGCGAGTTAAGAGGGGAGATGATGACCTTTTTTTCACGTCCTACTACATACCCTTCTCTGATGTTAAAGAAACGTTAACTTTGTTCCCTTTGCAGCCCTATGTGATGGCCTAGCCTGCTTTGGCTCTTCTTATTCTGCTTTTTCCCCTTTTCTTCCTTGCCACAGTTGTCTTGGCTGAGAAGACAACTCAGCACCTCATTTGTTTTCAGACACTTCTCAGACTCGTGAAGGGCCCTCCCGGGAGTTATCTCCACGTGAAGCCCCCGCATCTGGATGGGCAGCTCTGGGCCTTTCTTACAAAGTTCAGTGGCCACTGCACATTCTCTTTACTCCTGCTGTTCTGGAGAAGTAAGTACTAGGTATGGTCTTTGCATGTTCATCTATCGGTTCCCTGATCTTAGGCACCCACTAATGTGTTGGGGTGCTTTTTCCTCTCTGTGCAGAGAAGGGTAGAGCTATAATACCTTAGCATGCTCCTTGAATCTTAAAACGAGTCCGCGTATTCATATTGAGAGTACTTGTAATGTCAGTAAGACCTGCAAGATACTGACAGATCTGCACGATTTTACGAACAGTGCTACTTGGACAAAACATTGTTAGCTCTTCCCTCCTTACGGTGACATTAACCTCCTATTTTTTAGGTCCGTAATCTGTTATGGGCCATCACCTGTTGACAGGCAGCCACCTCCTGTTTCTTTTTCCGGTCTTGTATTGTTACGTTCTCCAGTATCTGCACCCAAGGAGGATTTTAATCTTAAACAATTTTGTATTTTTGACTGCAGGTACAATGTTGTGTTCAAATACCTACTGAGTGTGCGACGAGTCCAGGCTGAGCTGCAGCACTGCTGGGCTCTCCAGATGCAACGCAAACACCTGAAATCCAACAGCACTGATGCCATCAAGTGGCGGCTGAGGAATCACATGGCTTTCCTTGTGGACAATCTTCAGTATTATCTGCAGGTCAGGATAACAGAGAACGGTTAACTGTTTAGTTAATTAGGAACTGGAGGAAGCACTGAAGCCCTGTCTTTCAGGGCTCGGATGCTTTGTGCTTTAAGGAGGTCAGACTTCCTTTGCCACAAGTCTAGAACTTGGAGTTCCCAGACTTGGTGCTACAATTATAAAGTTTTTGGACTTGTGAACCACTGAGTGTTACTGGAAGTGCAGGAGTTCTGGCTCTATATTGCTACTAAGCATTTGTGAGAAGCCACAGTAGCCTCTGAAGTGGCATCATTAAGATCCCATCCCAGCTCTTCCCTTGCCCCTTTCAGTGAACTCCGGTTTGAGTTCAGTGACAAGTTGCTGTGTTGTTGTTGTTGTTTGTGTTTTGGTTGTGGGGTTGGTTGGTCGGTTTGTTTGTTTTGTGGGGGTTTTTTGCTTGGTTTTGCTTTTTTTTTAGGATCAAAAGAAGCCATATTCTAACCATTTGAAGTAAACCCAAGACTTTTCAAATGTAAACACCAGTTATAAGTAGCATGATTTTCTAAGAATTACTTACTGTTTTGCTGACAGCCATAAGAGCTGAACTGAGGAGGCCTGGCTCTCCCGGGCGATCTGGCTGAGCTTTTCCATTGCAGCCTTTCCCCTGAGACTCCAGGTAGTACCTGTGTAAATTCAGTGTAAAATTCAGATGTGACTACAGTCAAATGCCTTTGTTTACATGCTAGCTATACATTTTTTCAATAGTTAAAGAAAGTGACCGTTTCCCTTTCTACTTAGGCAATACTTAGCCATCAGAAATTGTTTCCCCCCCAGCCCCATTTTGTACTGCTGTTGTTCATAATGCCCCATTCAGGAGGCCGAGGGAGGGTGATCCTCAGCCTCTAAGGTAAGAGTAGCAATAAGGAAAGTAAATTTCTTACACAAAACTGCTGGCTGGTCTGAAGTACTCCCGTTCCTCAAGATAGTAATGAGATTTCTTTACATATCCATAAGGTGGATGTACTGGAGTCTCAGTTCTCACAGCTGCTGCAGCAAATAAACGCCACGCGAGATTTCGAGAGTATTCAACTGGCTCATGATCATTTCTTGAGTAATCTGTTGGCTCAGTCTTTCATCCTCCTAAAACCTGTAAGTAGGTCTTGTTTTCACCTTTTTCTACAAATTCTCCAACTGCCCTAAGAACCTTTTTGAACAGCTGTGACAAACCATCTCTTCTAAACCAGATCAGTGATAATCTGCAGAGCACAGACTACAGCTCTAGGAATAAAGCAGGTATTCAGTTAACCTTATTAACTAAATTTTGTCACTATTTTTCTCACAAGCAGTTTTATTAAAGAAGTAATAATGAGCATAGCGCTAGGAACTGTATTGCTGGGGGACTCATTCTGAAATGCGTTAGATTAGGAAAAATTCCCTCTCGTAGTTTACAGGTTAAAAATAGTTTAAATGTTCCCGAGTGGACTTTAAGGGTGTATTTTATTGTTTTAGTCAAAAATATGTTACAGTGGTGCCAGTACTTTTTATTAACTGTGTAGCCTCACAAACACACTCCCACAGAAGGTTGGTATCAATGAAACACAGTGAGACTACAGGTCTTGTCTGTGTTGTTCTGCTCACTCTATGAGGCCGGAGCAAAAGGTGGCAGAATATGAATTACCCAGTCTGGAGCTTTCAGTCTTCCAGCAGTTATGTCTGTGAGGCACTTGGCCTTTCTTAACACTCCCAAATGCAATTTACAATTCTCAGACCAACTGATACTAAAGCAATTCCAGGTTTTGTGAACAGTGGCACCTCGAAGCGCAGCTCTTGCTATTCTTTTTTCTTTGTTCTCTGTCGGGAGCTGCAGTGCTGTCCTGCGGGGGACGGGGACACCAGCGTTCAGCTCTGGTGCCAATTGCTGCTTCCACAGAATGTCTGCAAAAGGTGGGGGGTGGGGGGAAAAGATGCAGCATAACATTAAAGTCCTTTTTCCATAGAAAGCCTTAAAAAAGTGCTACAGGTGCTTTAACATCTTCCTTACTGATTGAAAAATGTGGCACCAGCAACATCTTGTGTACGAATGCTGCAGCTTTTCAGGTACTAGGAACACCTTTCTCTGGGTTTGAACTCTGTTTAAACTACTATCTTGTACTTTTTATCCCATGCAGGTTTTCCACTGCTTAAATGAAATTCTGGACCTTTGTCACAGTTTTTGTTCTCTGGTCAGTCAGAATCTGGGCCCATTAGATGAACGAGGAGCTGCACAACTTGGTATTTTGATGAAGGTGAATCTACGTTTATACAGATCTGTTCTTCTCCCCTGCAAACCTTTGCTTAAGCAGTCATGTTAGCTTTAACAGCTGTAGGACAGCAGTGAGTTTAAGCTGAGACCTCTTATATGAGTCCTTACAATGATTTTAATTAATTAACTGTTCCTGAGTTGCAAACTCTTTGTGCAAAGAGAGGAGGAATGTGGACAGATATGCAGAAATTACTCCATTGGAACAGAAAGAGGTGGATCTCAGGCTGTGCCTCTACCTCTGCTTTTGGATACCTGACATCTAGTAATTCTTGTGGCTGACGGTTTACCTTGTACTTCCCTTGCAGTGATTCTTTTCATCAGGCTGTTAAAGGACTGTTTAGGCAGGAACAGAGATGAAAGGCTTGCTTGCTTTCTCTTTCTTTCTCTCTTGAGACTGCCCAGAACTCACTTCTTCTAATTTGTAGGGATTCAGTCGTCAGTCATCACTTCTCTTCAAGATCCTCTCTAGTGTTCGCAACCATCAGATAAACTCTGACTTGGCTCAACTGCTGCTACGCTTGGATTATAACAAATACTACACCCAGGCTGGAGGAACCTTGGGCAGGTAGGAATATTTTCAGGGTTGCTTGGAGCATTTTCCTGAGGTACGTGGAGTACAAAGTGATCTAAACAATTGTAAGTAACTTTATTGATTGTGTAAGCCAAAATAATTAGAAGCAAAGTGTTGGTGAAGACTACGACAGAAAAGTAACAAACCAGCATGAGTTAATTTGTTTTCATATGCTTTCTCCCCTTCAAGTTTGTTCTGGCATAAAGTTGAACTAGCTGCTAGTTCATATTAGCTGAAAAATGCTGATGTGAGTGGATAAAGGGAGTTCCTTTCAACATGTGGTTAATATTGTACCCTTCTCTTGCAGCTTTGGGATTTAAGCACTAAGACCTTTTCTTCAGTAACCAACAGTGCATCAAGCAGCGGAGACTGGTGGTCTTGGAGGGTTTGCTCTGAACTGAGTTTTTCTTTGTAGCTCTTGCTTGGTGAACCCCATTTCAGAAGGACTTGGCAGGAGGTGCTGCTGATGTCTGGCTGCCTAGTGATGGCAGAAAGCTACTCCATTTTTTCTGAACTCATAAAACATGCTTTCTGCAGCCCTGCACGTACTTAGAAATGCTTCTAGAGAAGCAGGCTCTGCCTCTTTATAAAGTGGAAAAGCAATAAGAACCATAACGTCTTGACTCTTCAGCTGGACCATGATCCTGGAGGGCGGGGGAAGCGGTCTGTTGTTCTGGACTATGAATTGTATTCAACGAGTTCTACTTGCACAGTAAACTGATTTACAGTGCGCCACGTCTGCTGCTCAAATACATACCAGGTAAATGAAACACCTGCAGCAGCAGTTTAAGGTACAGGGGGAGGGAAGAAGGAATAGATTTGAAGAATCTCTTCTCATACAGCGCACTGTTCTAGCACAGCTGTATAGGTCATGGAGCCACTAGTGATATCACCTGCTTTCTATATAAAACTTAGTACATTTTGTGTGCTAAAATTATGCTCATCAAGACAGAAGTAGGAGCTTTGCCCTATTCAAAATACAAAGCTCTTCTGCTGGCAGAAAAGCATGTTAGAACTTAAACTAAGGAGACACTTAACTAGGATGGCAGTTCTAAATGTACTGTTTTCATTTAAGACTATTTAGATGCTACTAGTGACTATTTTACTGAACCAAAATAAAGCCATCTTGTCATGAAATTATGCGGAATATTGTCAATGTCTGCATCCAGGTGCAAAGGGACTAGAGCGGCACAGCATCCTATTTCAGTGAAAAGTGGTATCTAGCAGGAATTTCTTGCATGTTACTAAGATTTTAGTCTTTCCCAGTTTGAACACAAAGGCCGCCAGGAAACCAGCCGTCCCCTCCAAGGGCTGGTATTTTCAGTGTCTGAAGCTGCAGCTCTTGAGACAGTTACATATCCAAGGGGGAAGAGAAATCCTCTGCTTGCTCAGAAAGGCACAGTGACAACAGGCAATGAGTGCAAGGTCTTGCATCTTCAGTGCACTACAGGTGTTTGCAAAGTTTAAAATCCTGTGACCATGAAAAAAAAATCTAGAACACTGGAGAAAGGGTGTTGAAGCTTGGATTGAGATGTGGGGTTTACAGACCAACACAGTCAGAACATGACTGAGCTATGAAATGATGAGGGGAAAAAATACCCATCAAGAAAAACTGACACTTCTGCAGCAGGAGTCTGAAGCTGGGGTGTTGGGCTGGATGGCAGCCTGGGCACCTCCAGCCTGTAGCGTTGTTAGAGTGAGGGGCTGTCAAACCTGGGCTTGGTCTTTACACCAGTTGACTTCTGACATAAAGTGCCTAGCTGTGAATGCAGCAGCTCAGGAGATTATTTACTCCGTTATCTCCTCCCATTTACACAGAGGTGCTCAGCACTTTAGATACTCTGCAGTTGTCCCAGGTCCCCATGTCTGCACTAAGGCAGGTCAATACCTACATAGTCACAACAGCAGAAAAAAAAAAAAGGTAGCCAAAACAAAATGGCACTTCATCCTAGAAATTCTTACCAGTCACTTTAGCAACATCTTGGTGAAATTCATAGAAAATAACAGCAAGCTGGAGGAGGGCACAACATGCTGTTCTTCCAACAAACAGAAGTGTTGCTGCTGCCCTGAGCTGGGTCACAGGGTATTCCGCAAACACAGGCTCCTAGTTGAGAACGCCTTTCCCTTCCTTTATAATTGATTCTGTGTCAAGGTCAGCCTTTCTGAAAGTAGAATATTAGTGCTGTTCAGTTCAGAGAAATGTAAGCATTTTTTTTCTCTCTGCCCTCCTCTGGAGGCACACCCCTGGAATAAGTTTAGGTAAATAAGGAGTCCCAGCAGCTACCACAAGAGATTGAACATTTATTTCATCATAAAAGTCCAGCAGATAAAACTATATACAGTAATCCATGCACACTGTCCAATTACACAAACATGTAAAACCTGATTAAAACACAGTCTGCACAACAGTGGGACAGCAGGGCAAAGTTTCAGTTCAGTTGGGGACATAATCGTGTTTGTATTTTGGATGCTGCTTGTAGCCTACTCTCTCCCCAGCAATCAGGCTCTGGATCACCCACTCTTGCGAGACAACAGGCAGGCGTAAAGCTTCTGCACACTTCAAGACACCAGCTGGGCAGGAAAAATCAGTCACCACCACGTCATAAACACCCAAAGCAATATCTGCACAGGAGGAAAGACAGGCATCTGTCAGGTGGAAAAAGAAAAATTATCTTCTCTGCAGCAGAAGATCAGTGTTTTACCACTATGAATCTCTCATGTCCTCTCATTCCTAGCCAGTGAATTCTCTTCGTAAAAGTAAAGACAAGCTCTACAGCAACACTGCACCTTGCAAGTAAAAGATTCTCTCTAGTCCAGATAGAAGTGAACAGAAAACTAGCAGCCAGCACCACAGGCAGGACTAGAAACCATGAGTCCTGGGGCCCACATCCATATGGAGTGGGAGGGACAGCTGAGTTCAGAAGGATAAGGAAGCACAATTTTAGTGGCCAACAGAAGGTCCAGGAGCAACTCTTGCTTATTTCTCCCTTTCAACACAGGCTGGAAGCTGCTGGCTCATGTCCTGAATGGCTGCAGCATCTCCACTGGAAGGCAGGTTTTCTAGATGTAATTTTCTCGATTACATTCAAGCAGAGCTAGTGCCTGCACTGTGCCCTCCTTTGTGCTTATAGACAATCTAGTAAGCCATCCTAAAAGGTTTCAAACCATACTAGAGACCACAGGGGCAAGGGATTCCCAACTACTAGCCCTGAGAAACTGGCCAGCGAGTACCTTTGTTGTGAGCATTTGAGCAATGCTGTTTAACACATGCTGCTCCCCCTGTCATGAGGATTTCAGACCACAGATCCAAGAAGTTCTGCTGCTGGTCTGACACTAGGAGAACCTTCAGGTTATGGAATGGGTTTTCTCGTGGGTGCCTGTAGAACAAAGAAGAGAAATGCAGCAAGCTGAGAATACCCAGTAGTTTGAGACTTTGAGGACCATTATCTGCTTCTAGTCAGCTGATTGGCTCCCATATTGGTTCTTTGAATACCTTGTGTGCCATGACCTGCTCTCTTACCACCCCTCCTGAAATATTTGGAACAAATATCCTCTGTTTATAGATAGTAAAAGAGAGCTAGACAACTGGTGGGGTGGGTGTGCAGTGGCCTAAACCCAAAGTTAGGCTAGGTTCCTCCTTAATCCTGAACCAGCTTTTCTGTGCGTATCAAGAATGCCTCCACTTTGACAGGGCTGAGCGTGCAGGCATTGGGCTCCTGCCCAAGAGCCCACAAAGATTTACAAACTGCTTTTGTCCACCCCTCACCTTGCCTGAGGAGCCTGACCTGACAACTGTTCTCTCAGAAGAGACCTACTGGATTAGACTCGACAGAAAATGCAGCAGCTGGTTCACAACGTACCAAAGGAAAAGGAAATTGCAGCAGTATTGCTTTCCTTTATCCGGGTAATTTCTGAGCAATTACAGAAGTCAGCCAAGTGTGTGGGAAGCCTTCCCTGAATTCCGTCTTCCTCATGAGGAGACTGGTATCTTTCTTACTTCCCAGGAGACTTTTTTGCGTATATGGCACCCAAATGTACCTCAGCTTTAGAGGTGACTGTAAATCCAAGGAAAGAAGTGGAAGTGCTGTTCCTATACAAAAAGGAAAGCATGGGGAGCAGAACTAGGGACACCTCCAGTATTTGTAGTATTCAAGAGCCTCCCAAGTGTAAAAAGTTGTCTCTGATTAAACCCTTGGTCTGTGGACTCAGATCATGGCTATTTGGCACTTACCATTCTAGCAATTTTTGCTCCTGGAGGCTATAACCAGCTGGCAAGAGGTAATTCCGAAAATTTTGAAGCTGGTTAGCATGGCAGCTGTCACGGACCCAGACATGAGACACACAAGGGATCCCTCTGGCAAGGCACAGCAAGTATTTCCGAGTTCGACAATGCTGGTCCGCAATTAAGAGACACTGATATGCTGCATTACACTTGAGGGAGATAAAAAGACATGTAAACAGAAGACAGTGCTTGAAAACACACCCAGAAGTTATCCTGCTGCTAAACACTCTAAAGAAAACAACTGACATCCTGACTTTCACGTCCATCTTACCTGAAAGGTGAATTAGGTAGAAAAATTCTGAAACCAGGAGAACCTATAAAAATCACCTATTCCACACTATGCATTTCACAGGCAAAAACTCTGCCTTGTAGTTTTTGTATCATAACTGTCTCTTCCAGTTCAGACAAAGGACAAGATTCATCTTCTAGTTTGAGACTCAGTAAGTCACCAGAGAAGACTCTGCATCCTCAGGCAAGATGCTCCAAGAACAATTTACCCTCTCTATTAAAAATCTAAATGTAAGTAAAAGTGACACTAAATGAGATGAGTTACCCAAGTAAAGGTGGTAAGTGAAGAGCTCTGCCTTTAAGTGTTCCCAGGCACAGAACTGTGGTGAGAGCACGTCTGCAGTGCTGCACCCAGCCCAGGTTCGCAGCACAAAACACACGATACACTGGGGCAGGCCCAGCCAAGGGCCGCTGGAATGTTCAGGCAGTGGAGACACTGAGGGCTGAGCTTATTTCAGCTCCATAAGGGAAGGCTTGGGTGGTCTTATCAATGCATATTCCCAATGGTAGGAAGGTACACAGAACACGAGCCAGACTCTTGTCGGTGCTATCCACTAAGCGGACATGAAGCAACAGGTACAAACTGAAATACAGCAAATTCCATTTCATTTTATCTCTTTTTTTTTTTTTTAAATTGGAGGTGGTCAAACACGGGATGGGGCTGCCCAGAGAGGTTGTGGAGTTTCCATCCTTGAGGACACTCAAAACCCAACTGGACAAGGACCTAAGCAATCTGCTCTGTTTGACCTTGCCTTCAGCAGAGGGTGGACAAGATCAGCTACAGAAATTCTTTCCCAACTCAGCTATTTGGTGACTATCATTCTAGATTAGTAAGCGAGCCCTTACCTGAGTTTCATTGAAGTCTTCCAGGATATAGCCAGCTCCTGCTCGCAGCTGCTGTGCTATGTAATGTTTGTCATATGGAGTCATCTCTAAAAATTCTGCATCAGAAACAGAAAGTTCATTTTCTGGCTATAATTTATCTGCTTATGTCCATACAGTCCTCAAGCCTACAGAGCCCTCATCCACTCCAGTAATGGATCCCAGCCTTTCTTGCAAGAATATCTAGAAAATACCCTTGAGAGAGTCAAAAAAAAAAAAAAAAAAAAGGGGGGGGGCAGCAGAAAGGGAAGCGCAACACTCGCCAAACGAGCTAAGTGAGCACCTTGTCACTTGTTCATGCTCCAGCTCATTGCATGAAATGTGACCCTAGCCAAGGCAAACTGGAGCAACCCATCCAGGCTTTCAAGTCCTGTGTTTCCAGCACTATCCTTTATCTCTCAAAACCTCCCTTCTCATACTATTCTGACACCACTGATCTCAGTAGTTTTCATATGTTTCTGAACTTGCCCTATGATCATCATTGATCTTTGCCACATTTCAGGCTGTAAATTCTCTAAAACGAAGACTGAGTCTTAGGTCTTTTCTGCAAAGGATTGAAGAGCAAAACGGTAAAACAAGCACTCACACGAATGCCTGATCAGACAGCACCCAGCGTTTTTCCTAAAGCCACAGCATTCCACTTGGAAATGCAACGAGTAAAGTTTGCCTCACCTTCTTCCTCCTCACTGCTCCCTGCAGGACCATCTGACGGCTTCTGGTGATTGACCAATTTGTCACTGGGTGTTGCCATGGTGAGGAGAAAGGCGTAGCCCAAAAAGAGGGTCTTATTGTGGGGCAGGGGTCCATGATGGTCCTCCAGGACTGGGGCATCTACAGCATCTACACCTTCACGGGTGCTTACAGACTCCTCAGCTCTCACAGCCCCTGCAGAGAGACAGATGAGTCGCACAAGTCAGGCTCAGCACAAAGACCCTGGGTAAGATCTGGGATATGTTCAACTTCAGCTATTGCAGTGGAGGAGACAGAGGGAGGCAGTCAGGATTGGGTTAGGATTACACTAGGATCGGTTTGGGATCTTTTACTCTTCTGGTTGCAAAGAATCTTCAAATCAAACCCTGAGTGACTAATGGGACAATGTTCCCCAGTCTATCCTGAAACACTACCCAGGGCTGTGAAGGGTCCATTTAACAGGTACGCATTTCAGGACTGTCTAAACAGATAAGAAAGAGGCAAATCACAACATTAAGGTCAGAACATTTCTAAAAGGTAGAACTGAAAAGATGGCAGGTTAAGTACTCAAACTATGCTAAAAATGTCTCTGGCTGCTGAATGCATCCAGAGACAAATCAGTCTTTAAACCTGCAGGGCAAACAAACAATCTCATCTACTTTTTGCTTATGGGAAGTGGAAAGATCAATTACGGAAAAAAATAGCTGAATGCAAATTTAAGAGCAGAAAAAAGGGTTCTCACCAGGCTTTATCATTGCTGACTTGCGGCCACGTTTAGCTGGGGATCTCTCATCTTCAGAAGCAACGAGTTTCCTTTTCCCAGACAGCGTACTGGGTGGGATGCGTGGGCTCTCCTGCCCTTTGCGAGTGGGAGTTGTGCTGCTGCTGGAAGTGCTGGGAGAACCAAGGTTACCACGTCGCTTCCGCTTCCCCTCCACAAGATTATCTGTAATACAGTATGCAGAGATTAGTCACTGGCTGTCACCGAACTTCACGAGCTTCCACCCTACATATCTGTACAGAGGTGGCTAAACTCAACAGTAGTGCGAAGGTTCACACGACCACCCTCTGACAGAGATGAGCAAGAAAACAGATCTCTCACTTGGGTATCTTCCTTCCGTACCCTGCCTGTCCCTTTTCCTCCCAGTGCTGCTGAAGAGTTTGTACCACAGCAGCCATGCACCAAGTGAGAAGGAGCACAGCAAGCACTGCGGTCCTAGAAGCAGAGCGCTCTCCACAAACCAGATACCACCACTAAGTCTCTGAGCAGGACACAAAGCAAAAATCCCACTACAAAATAAGTACCAAAAGCATTGTTGAATACCCAGAAAGATCTACACATCAGTAATTTGTATCAGGAACTAGAAGCATGTCAAAGGCACGGGACGCAGAACAGCATGGCCAGCAGCTGAACAGCACCTCCCTTACCCAGACTGATGTCAGCTGCTTTGGTCAGAGGGGTGACAGGTTCGTAAGGACCCAGCCCAAACTGCTCCCGGAGCTTATTGCCTTGTTCCAGAGACAGGATAACAGCCATTCGTTTATACCACTTCCTTTGGCCTTCCTTCTCAATGCAATAGTACAGCTCTCCAGACTCCTTGCGGTGCCCCTTCACCACACCTGATAAGACAACAGGTAACACTCGTTATATTCCGGCTCCTCGTCCTCCTGGACAAGCACCCATCTCCCACCGTGTTCAGCAACTCAGAAAACCCTCGATGGAGCTCAGGCACCGCTCCTACCTGCACTAAAGTACTCGTCCTCTGAGAGTGCGGTCACCTCCGTCTCCAGCGGGATGGGATCACAGAGTAAAATATCTTTTCCTAGCACATCACATTCATATCCATCATCAAAGAGCAGCTTGTACTTTCCTGCCCCAACATCTTGGGTAATCATGCCAGAATAGAAGTACCCATTTGAGGACCACTTTGCTACAACCCTGAGGCCCACAAAGCTGTTCCCAGAGGATGAGTCTGCGCCATCTGAAGGACCAGTCACCACTTGTAATGGGATTTCTGGAGAGTCACTACGTAAGGCACAGAAGCCAGAAGTGTCAGATTTCTCCCCTCCCTCTGGCAGGCGAACTGAATGAGTAAATGATTTCTCCTCAGCTGATGGTGTAGTTGAGAGATCCTCCACACCTGGCAGTCCAGCTGAATCTCTGTAGAAAAGAGAAAAGCAGTCCCAGAAGGAAGAAAGAGAAAAGCACTCGCAGAAAGATCAGGAAAAACAGTTACTAAACAAAGAATACTTGGGCAAGACGCTTGCAGGCGCTACAGGCTATCACCAAAACCCAGCTCCTGAAACATTCAGTACTCCTTTTTCTGTCACACAAAGACAGCAGCTCCCCATTCTCTTTCTTGGCAATAAACTAAAGTTATAGTCTCCTTTTTCCAGGGTACCTTGTTCCTGTTGTTCGAGACGGTGGGCGGCCTCTTCTGCCTCGCCCCCGAGGTGTCCCGGGTGCTCTGCCTCCCTGGCGAGCGCCAGGCGCAGAGTCCTCCTCTTCCTCACAGGGCAGCACCCCTGGCTGGCTAGCGCGGACTGGAGATGCTGGCTGAACAGCTCCTTTCCTAGGGCTGGAGAATTTATGAGTTAATTGTTCTGAAAAGAGAAGGCGGCCATTAGGATCCCCCCATTTTATCTGTGATCTCAATACTGGTCAAGAAGTCTGCCTCATCATTGCTAAGAGCTTACGCAAAGCAATGCCTCACAAGGAAACAAAGTACTTCTTTAGGAAGAACAGATGCGAAAGCAAGGACTATCTCCTTATTTCTGTTCGCCAAGCCAAGATCCTTCCCAGAAAAGAACTGGTTTAGGGTCTACCCTGCTTCACACTCCACACAAGCCAGCTGCTCACTTCTGCAAAATATCTGTTCTTCCCTCCCCAAGGCTCTGCACATACCTTAATTTTCCTAAGACACCTCTGCCAATGGGTAAAGCGAACTCTCCAGTTTCTGTCCCACACGCTTTCCCCTTGACAGCTCCAGTTCCTCGCCCTGAGCTGCTGCTGCTGCTGTGCGTGGCAGAGTGACCACTGCTGGCTCCACTGGATGTGCGGTGGAGGCTTGAGGCCTTGGATGAGAAGGAGCTGACATCACCGAGGTCCCCGGAGGTCAGCGAGGAACCCACTGCGGTTCTAGAGGAGGATGTGTCAGTCTCAGACTCCTGGCACTCCACCACAGGCCCCTCGGTTTCCTTGAATGGAAAAATAAAAAAAAAGATGTGTCAAAGGTGGCACATTTGCTCGAAGGAAGCTCTGACGCATTTGCTCGATGGAAGCTCTACAACCACGAGGGAAAAGCACAGCCAAGGTGAGAGCACATTCATGAAACTGAAGACAGCCCAGCGGATCCGAGTCTGGCCAGATCAACGGCAGACAGCGTCTCTCACAGCACTCACTGCTGCTCTATATGGAGAAGTCGCTTTAAGGAATCAGTCAACGGGACAGAGCTTGGTCGCTATCAAATTAGTCTGGCTTTGAATAATTCCCACCTTTCACAAGTCTGAGAGTGCAACAGCTCCATGAGACACCAGCAGCCTCTGGTTACTAAAGTCCAAGACCAGTTTCAGACAGCTGGTCCTTTGGAGCCATTACAGTTTTATGGATATAAAAATATGTATCCACAAAATAGCGATTTCCAGTGTTGGTAGATAAACTGGAAATGGTTATACGATTGTGACTGCACAACCTATGTAAGCACATTTCAGGACACTTAATTCTCTATTTTAATGTTACAATAAGCAGTTTCATGTGCAGTATCAGGTGTGAAAGTATAAGCTTTGCACTGATTTATCCTTTTGTGTCATTACTCATTATAGCAACACAGCACAAGACTTTTATGTTATTTACTTTTATAATAGAATAGCAATAACATTTTTATTGCCAGCAGGATTATATCATTACTGTGCACATCAAATCCGCATTTGTAAGCTACCTTTTGAGATTCCCTAAAGATTTTCCGATTAATGAATGAACATATATCAACACAAGTGTACTAACAATAGACTTGGGGTTTTTTTTGGGTTTTTTAACTTGCTTTTTTGTAGACCTCTTATAGAATCTGGTCCACAGGACTCAAGAGTGTAGTTCAAAATGACACTGAGCTACAAAAGAGGCTAAACTACCTCACACAGCTCAATTTTACAGGTAGAAGTGATTTTTGCTTACTAATAGAATTTCTGCCCATTCTGATATCTCTCTATTCTGACAAAATCCCCAAAATCTTAAAACAGTTGGACACACATAGTAAAGTCTTCTGTCCAGTTCTTTGGGAAGGAAAAAAAAAAAAAAAGAAGTCAGTGTGTCTTCAGAATCCTGTAACAAGCGTGAAATACACGAGCACCAGGTTTCACCATGCACTAATGGTCTGCATGTTTGCGCACGGTCATCACACCATGCCGACTTGTTCATTCGTTTTCTGCAGCCACAACACATTATCATTTTAATTAATTTTATTTTTCAGCCAACATATCATTACATTTATCCCTGAAAACAGAAACCTACCTCAACTACTTTCCGTTCCACCTCCGCACCATTTATGTAGTAAACATCTGTCGTAACCCGCGTAACGACAGTGCGCACTTCACGAACAGTTCGCGTGTGGCGATGTTGAACTCGACCTTTGGGTGGGTGAAGAATGTTAAACTCCTCCTCTCCCTGTAATAAATGGGACAAATTAAAACCAAGACATCCCACAAAGAAAAGCAAATCACTTCTGGGTAGAGCAATCTCTGTGGTATAGTTTCTTCTTACACATTCAAGTACTGGAGTAGGGAACCTTTCAGCATCTTGTTACAAATCAGAACACAAGAGAACCTATACAAGGGAGAACTGAACACATTTTGCTGACTTGCTAACGGGTAGAGGAAGGGAAATCACAGCAGTGCAAGGAGGAAAAAGCAAACTTGCTTAGCACGGCTTCTGATAGTCTTTCTTCAGTGGACTCAGATATATCACGTCGATGTTGCACTGCATATTTATGGCCCTGTTCATCTCATCTTTCCCCAAGGACACACTATTCTTAGCTCAAGTTTAGAAAAAACTATTTTTCTGGTCTTTGTGTTGACAATATACAAGCTGTAACTGCAAGGCAGTGATTTTTCTTTAGTCTGCAATACTTTCTGAAATACTAATCCAAAGTTATTAATCCTGTTAGAACGTTTCTCTGGGGCTCTCCCCTCCTGTGTTTACCTGTGGACATTGGATGGAGTGGCAGAACAAGCTGTCAGACATTGGCTGGTGCCAAACAAAGGCACCAAACCCTTCACTCAAAATGTCATGCAACTCCCATCCCCATACAGCAAAAAGTGAATTCTTTTTTTACAGTATTAACTACATCTGGACACAAAAAAACCCAAAATAAAAACACAAGGAACTAAACTTTGTCATATTTTTCCAGAAAATAAATATGGAGACATTTACTTCCCAAACTTATGCTGCCCACTAAGTATTGCTGCCTTAGCAGCTGTGTGCAGCTGACGCATGAAAGCTTGCAACATTAACATTTTACAGTAGTCTTTTGGCTTTTTTTTAAGAGAGAACCTACTGTTAGTGAATATACTGGCTGAAGGGATACCTTACTGTTCTAAACCAGTAACATTAAATCCAGGCAGCTTTACCCCACCTGGCTGTGCAGAGAGTCCGTGTCCTCGGCAGAGGCGTTCACGAGCTTCTCCCCGCTCTCGGTTTGGACACCGGCATCTTGCCGCTCAGGTCTTTGCCCAGACATAGTGGTTCCCACTTCCACCTGCCTACAGATTTCTTCTGAGGTTTGTGTTGCTGTTGTAACAGTTGTTGGGGTAAAAAGACAGTCTGCTGTAGTTTGAATCCCTTTATTCCTGGTGTTTGCCCTCCTCTCTCGGCTTTCATCAGTCTTAAGAGCCTTACTTAGTTTCTTCTGCATTCTTCTCCCTTCCTCTGTCCGAGCGCTCAGGGTACCGGTCTCCGCAGACTCCCCATCCTCTACACTAGGCTGTTGATCGCAGTCCTGCTGTGGCCTCCGAGAAACCACAACCCGTCCACCACCGTCAGCTGCCTTGTGTTGCTGGCACTGCCAACCACCGGGATTTTTATGTAATTCAGCATCTTCTTGTGTGCCAGAAAAACTGAAAAGATTCCCCCTGCAAACCAGTTATACACAGATCAAAATTATTGATTAAAAAAGCAAGATAACCAATATGCTGCCACTCAACTGAAAGCACTACTGGCTTGAAACAGGAAATCACACCTAGCAAGAAGAGGCAGGAGCATAAACACAAATGCTGTCTAATGTTTTCACTAGAACTTGTCTGCCCAGTCAGAAGTGCTATCGGGTACTACATGGGACCGTATGCTGAGCCTTCCTAGAGGCACACACTGGGCTTTGAGGAGTGACTGTCTGCCCTTCTGTCTGCACAACACCCAGCACTGCAACTCCCTATTCATTATGGTCTTTAGTGTAACTGTTCAGTGCTCCTGAAATATGGGTTACTGTTTCTCCGTAGACCAAGACCTCACTGCCCCATCCAAAGACAGAGTGGCAAACACTGAAGAAGCAGATTTCTACAGCTGGTCCTCCAGCCAGCACCCCCATCACCGTAAGATATGCCGCAGTACAGTCCTTTTCAAAGCAACCAGAGACAGCAAAAATTGATGGACTTGGAAGAGAGACGATAGCAGAAACAATAACAAACACAGTAGGTCAGAAGACGTTGAAGGAGGAGAAAGAGAAGGTATTTAAACAGCTGCAAGTATGATCTCAGTTCTCTCAAGCCCCAGGTTTTACTGAAGCACATTAGCCAGCTGGAATTGCATCACTGCTCAGTCAAAGGTAAGTCTGATGACCATGTGAGATACAAACATACAGTACTTATCATACTTACCCTATTGTCCCCAACCTTCTAAGTCACCCAAAGACAATGACTTAGTGCAATTTCTTTGATGTAGAAAATGCACATGTGCATATAAATCCAACCAGGACTGGCAGGCAAAGACTGTGAGGAGTTACCTAAATGGAGAAGTGGAAAGACCATGACCTCTGGCCTCATCCTCTCGACGAACTTCACAGACACGACTAAACACAGATGATGCTTTCTGGGAGCTAGCAGTGCAGATTTAAAACAAACAAACAAACAAACAAAAAAGCATCAGGGAGTGAGAAAAATCCCTTATACAGCAAAACAAGAGTTCCCCAGCCCCTTGGGAAAGCAACAACTGGTACTGAGCTTGTTGACCTAGCCAGTCACAGAACGAGTACAGTGGTCAGCCTCAGAGGTCAAGAAACAAACTGCAATTGCAGAAGCATTTATGTCATTTCTGCAGACACCCTAACAGCCAAGAGCAATGTAACAATTCCAGAAAACGCAGTGTGGAAAACTGCGGTGCCATCAGGATTGTCACCACCTGCTGCCTCTGGTACCCAGCAGGGGACACAGACGTTTATGGTTACTTCTCAGGATTTTCATGACACCGCGAAGTATTGGGAATGGCAGTCATGAAGCAGACCCTGAGAGACCAAGTTCAGCTTGTACCTACAAAGGCAGCTCATCCTCCAGCAGTGAGGAACGGCTGCCACCCCTCCTCAGCATTGAGCCGCGACTTCCATCCCGCACACAATCCTGGGACAAGAGACTCTGAGCTTATTTCAAAGTTTTCTCACTGCTTCAAACCACTATATTTCAGTTAGATGACTACAGGTTCTTATTAGTACTTACAAACCATACTCTCCAACTGCTAAAAATCAAGCAAGGCCTTAAATGTTAGGTAAGAGAGATACACATAAATCAAGAGGCCGAGGGAGTAACTTCTGCTTTGGTCAACATGTTAAACTGTGATTTCAGTATATCGGTGACCTGGCTACGTTTCTATCAGCTTCATATCAAAACCAGAATTCTCTTTCAGAAATCCCAAGCGATTCTTCGCAGAAAACTGCATAATGAGGAAAGTAAGCAGAAAACCATGTATTTGAAATTTAAGAGGTAGATATTGCATTCCAGACTGCTGAAAACACGAATTTCTGCTTTGACTGCAACGAGGAGGCGGCAAAATGCTGACATTAGTAGGAAGCACAAAGCCTGTAGTGAAAAAGCAGGTGTGGCACCAACCTTGCCCATGTACTCAAAGACTGTGCAAAAGCCAAAGAGTTAATGTTGTGGCTACTGCTAAAAGAGTTCCCTGCTTCTGTGTCTCATTTTCTTTTTTTTTCTTTTTTTTTTTTTTTTTTAACCTGCTGCTGGTAACAAGCAGAAAAAGGATCTACCTGGACCTTCATATTAACTGTGCACAGCAACAAGCCCAGTTACCTGGTAGTAGACCCAGCAGCAGCAGATGATCCATCTTTCCTGTCGCTGGCTGCAGGCTCTGAAACAGGAGGGAAGGATTTCAGTGTCACCTGTCACTCTCCCGCCCCTTCCCCATGCCCCAAACTCAGGGAAGAGAGAGGTTGAGTAACACAGACAGAGGGCGCCTGCGCCTCCCTGCCAAACTTCTCGGCATGGCCCTGAGTTTCTACAAGTTTTAGACTATTAGAGTAATGTGACTGTTCTGATTAAAATGCAGACAAACTTTTTTGTTCAGATTATACTTTTAAAATCTTTTCCCTCCCAATATAATCAAACTCCAGTTCCTGTCCTGTGACTTTGCCGCTATACATCGCAATTTTCAGTCTGCTGGAAAGAACTTTCGTCACAACAGAGGCCTCTCCTCTCACTCCATCCTTGTTTAGAGCATTGCAGAAACAGAGAAACTAATTGACACTGCCCAAAAAGAAAAATGAGAAAAGTTACAGAGACTCAAAGACTATCTTGGGGAATGCCACAAAGAGGTTTTGAGCCAGGGCTGAGATCTAGCAGGACCTGCATATTTCATCCTCTTACTTTCCAAGCTGAATGGCAGGGACTCCTCACTCCCATCGTTCACAGGGGTAGCAAGGTTCATTCGCAGAGAGAGTTTTGCATCAGCCTCAGGAACCACCAGAGAGTCTCCTTTCTCGCACACTCCTGACACATCTGCCGATACCATCGCACTTTCCACAGTGACATTGCTGGTCCCCATTGTGCCCTCTGCTGTAACATCACTAGTCACTATAGTGCTGTCTGGGCAGCTATCATCCACTGAAGACAGGAAAACAAAAAAAAGGAAAACAAAAAGTAGCTGCTGTCATTCACACTGCTGGGTTTCTGTTCTGAAGATGCTCCATTGCATGCGTTATTAGCAATAGTGCAGTGGTGGAAAGTCCTAGAGCTCTGAAGCCTGAAAGTTCTGTAGCACAGGTTTCATCCTCAGCTTGCAACAGAACACTTTACTGTTACCCAAGCAGAAATACACGCTTCCTTTCATCCAGCAACCGCAGGCTGTTGTTTTGTGAACCCAGCAGAGAAAGTCCTGCTAAAGAACGATGAATACTGGAAGCAAGATTCTTTTAGTCCAAGCTCTTTCACCACTCAGAGGAGTCTTTTGCATTCTTTAATGGAGTTGTGTGTGGGAACGTGATGAGTGCAAGGAAGACATGTTCCATGCCACTCCAGACTCAGGGAGTAAACACCTTCAGTAGAGACCCAGCAGAGAACATAGCAAGGGAAGTGTGGAGAAGGGATGAACCCTCCCCAAAGAACAGCAATGTTTTTTGCCAAGGTAGGTTTGAGTTATCCCATCAGATCCTGCATCAAGAATCAAAAGCTTCCAAAGAGGCTTCCACTGCAGACCAGAGCCCTTCGGTGGAACTCACCAATAGGGGTGCTGTGTCTACGGGGTCCCATCTTCAGCTGCCCCAGAAGAGGTGGCGTTGTGCTGGCCAAGGGCTGAACGACATCCCCCTCCTTTGGCACCGGAAAATGAAACAGGGTTCCTAAAGACAGAGCGCACCAGCGTTAGTCATTTTAGGGGACTCCTTTGGTCCGAATACCAAAAACACAGGTTCACTGTGCTGTGGAAACAGGGAAAAGCATGACCCTGGTGCTGTCCTGTACAAAACCCCCTGAACAGTCACTAGTTTCAGGACAGCTGCTCTGACTGGTCTTCCTCACCTTTTGTGTTGAAAATCTCTCTGTGAAAACATGCGCTGTGGTCAACTTGACACAGTTGTCTCCAGGTGCAAGATAAAAGTGAGACTAAATATCCAGACATGAATAGGACTTTACAGAATGCAGCTTTTTTCAGAATGGCTCAGGATTTTCCACAGAAAAGGGAGATGAGGCCAGAAACAGAAATGAAGGTAGACTGAGTCTTTCTTTGGCCCACTTTGTTTCTCTCAAGTTTGCTAATGCTGAGGGGAAAAAAAAAAATCCATTTGCTTGGGTAACACTTTCACAGGGAGAGCTGGACGTCCCAGCACAATGCAGACGGCAACCACCAGCACAGCGCAGAACTGCACCCCTGACGGAAGGGACAAAGGAGCCTCCAACTCTGCGTCAGGCTGAGGGACGCAGAGCTGTCACCGCTTCTCTGCCAGGGGACAGGACGTTTCTGCACATGATGCTTCGGTCCAGGCAGCCAGCCTGCAGCGCTGAGCAGCTCCAGCGCCGCTCCCTCCGCTCTAGTTCTCTCCTACCCACCGCCTCTGCACGGCGTGCAGCACCCCAGCCACGGCACACCAGCCACAGCACACTGGCCGCCGCCGCAGCACACCCACCACGGCTCTCACCACACCAAGAGCCGCCAAGAAGGCCAGCAGGAGTGCACGCCACCGTTTTCTGTGCATGCAGAATGGAGGGGAAAAAAACCAAAACCCACCACCCAAAGAACCCCACATCTTCCATTTAAGAAGTTTTGCCTTCTCTTCCAAAAGCCCTTTCTTAGCTCTGCTCTCACTAGCACAACTATTTAACAGACATGACAAAAGCTTGATGACATACATTCTTCTCCATTGGTAATTCATATCTAGCTGTGATATATCAAAAGGACCTCAATAGAAAACAAGAAACAACTTTACTTCCAGAAATCTTTCAGATTAAGAATCATCACTCTAGCCACACCTGAGGCAATGTTAAAAAGGTGACTTTCTGAATAAGGTATCAATATTTACCCGTGATTCTTATCTTACAGTGTAAGATACTACCTTCATTCTATTTTTCGGTATCTTGAGTTTCTTCTCATCAGGCAGTTCCATACTATTCAATGCTTATCTTTCTCTTTTGAGGAGTACAGAACTATGTTTGAAAACAAAGCCAACTAAGAGGCAAAAGTTCCACAAAACTCAGATACAGCATCCCATATTTCTTGTATAACCACACAGCACGTTAAAGGGATTTCAATGTATCAGGACAATACCTGCCGAACCACAGCTTACGTGTAAGTAAAAAGCCATTCTACTTTAAAATAATCTCAAGACAAATTTGCTGTATTCATTTCTAGCTCAAAGCTGCTCTTTACATCCCCACAAAGAAAATTCTCCGAGGATGAAAAAATTTAAAAAGAAAAAAAACAGTAAGGAGAACAAGAGGGAAAGTACAGACTACCACACACCCTTTCCTTTCAAGGACTCCACTGTTGTTTCTGGGAAACAAAAAAGTTACAAAAACTCTTGAACATTGCCAAGGTCACAACATTCTGAGTGTTCAAAGCTGCTCTGTGTTTCTGCCATAAAACAGAGAGAGTCCAAGGAACAAGAATTACCATCCCTGCCTGCAGGACTGTGACTAAGGGGAAGAAGGTGAAGGTACTTTATGCTTGTAACATAGTCAGTTACAGCACTGCTCTGAAGAGACGCTGTTCAACACACATCCCAGATCAGTACTCCCTGAAACACTGCGGATTGCACACAGCTATCCTGGACATTATTCAGAATAAACAACTCTGAACTACCAACCTAAACCCACTTACCACTGCAGGGACTGGGGGATTCAGCAGCTGCCTCCTCCTGTGCCTGCGTCTGCTCTTCTTGCTCCAGACCCCTCATCCTAACGGCGTCCTCCCTGTCCTTTGGCACTTCATTCTCCTCCTGAGTCACCAGCATGTCAACCCCTTTCCCTTGAAGTGGCGGCTGATTCCCTGTTATCATTATCTGTCCTAATTTTGAACAACCTGGATGTTTTTTGGCACACAACATCACTTCTGATGGAACCTCTCTATTTAACTTCGGAAACAAATGGTTGTGCCCTTCCAGTAACTCCCCTACAGGAGACTTGGACAGACCCTCACTGAGCTGTGGCGTGGTTTCTGAAGCAGCCTTGAGGGACAGTTTATCTGGGCTCTTTGCCTCTCCAGTACCAAAAGTACAATCTTTTGAAGTTTCTTTTCCCTGGCTTTCTGGTCCAATCTTTTCTGATTCTTGGGCCTGATCAGACAAATTTTTGCTATTTTTACAAGAACCGTCAGCAAATTCCACTTCCATATCTTCATGACACTCTACTTCGTTTTCAAGAATAAACCTCTGAGAAAGTGTTGTATTAGCAAGGTACCCATCTTCATTTATTTGCTTCTCTTTTACTTGCAGTTTTTCTTCTTGTTCTTCACACTGAGTCTCAGGAACTGCCTCAGGTTCAGGAGTCTCTTCCAATGGATAACCCCCAGACTGTGCTTCTCTGCCTCGAGTGTGCGACAGAATCCCAGGCAGTGCAGACTGATCTGCAGCATCTTGACGTCCAGAAACATGCTCGATCTCCCGATGAGCTGTAGGAGCCAACAACCCATCTCCTGCTACATCTGCACCAACTAACTGCCTCGCAGGCTTCCCTGCAGTCTGCAAGTCCTCCTTGTTTGCTTTTTCACAGTTTTCAGAGAGGCCTTTATCACCTGCATCCAGCCTGAGTTTTATGTTGTCGTTCTCCACAGAACAGAGTCTCAAGTCCGAGGCCTTGTGTTCAGGAGTGATCTCTACCTGTGTGGTTTCACTCAGAGAGCCTGCGCTGACTGTTGGGTTTGTGGCCTGGCTGCATTCGCTTGCAGAAAGCACCAGCTGGCAGGACTCGGAGGGCTCTGACACAGAGTCACCTGTGGACATCTTTGACAAAGCATCTCTGGGTCCTGCGAAGCACAAAGGGGTTAAAGCAGCAGCTTTTTCTTCTCCTTCATGCTGCTTCTCAGGGCTCTGAGTTGGAACGAAGATATCCTAAAATGAAAAAAAGTGGGACATGGAGCATCAGGGCATCTCAAGTAGGACTGATAATTTGTTATTCCTAGAGCATTACACTGGATTATGGAGCAGAGCAAGGTCAGCACAAAACTACAGATTTAAAAAAAAAAAAAAAACACCACACAAAAAAACCCAAACACAAACAAAAAACACAACAGCAACCAACAACCACGAAACAACACAACACTTTTTTTCCCCCCATTTCTGAGAGTCATCATTACCTCGTTCTTGCTGAGAAAAGTTATCACCACTCATTACTTTTTAGTACCTCTGTGGCAAAGTCAGATACAACCCTTGGTACCCCTCTCACACTACCAAACCATGAAGTACTGGGCAAGTATGGCAAATTAGTAGCTATTTTTAGTCAAATAACCAGGGGTTCTGGAAAGATTCTCCAGAGAAATCTATTATATTAGCATGACACTTCTGGCTAAGGAGAGGCCCTGCTTTGACTACTGGAGTCTCTAGCACAACCTTTATTTTCTGCCTTAAGGTGATGAAATTTGTAATATTAAGCTATAAAGCCACCAACTGCCCGTTAAAACTCTTTGAATAGTAATAACTTCCAGAATCAGAAAGCACAAAGATAACAACAGATAATAAGAATAAGCAACTTGAAAAATGCAGTAAATTAATTCTAGCCTTACAGGAGAATACAAATGCTTTATTACAAAACAGCTTCATGAGAAGAGAAAAAAGAAAAAGCACAGAAAGGGTTTCTAGCATAGATTAAAAGATAACAAATTATACGTTCAGTAATTCACTATGCTCTCTTAAGCTGCTCCACGTTTTCTCTGCAGGATAAACTGCCACACAGTATGATCAATACCTAACCATGACTTGTGGGAACAGGGAAGCTCATGAGAACCAGCTTAACAGCACAGAAGCCAAGGCTGACTCAACACACACCTTCTGTACCAGCTGCATAAAAACCTCGGAAGAGACATCAACATGAGCCCTTACGTGAGAGAACTCTGGCTGTGACGGCACCGGTAACGATCCAGGAGAGAAGGCCGGGGCGCTCTGGGACACGGGGGTTGAAGCCTGTGGCAGGACCAGCGGTGCTGGTGGGAGGCAGGGGACGGTCGTCTCCCCCAGCGCATCCCCCGCCTGCTGCTGCAGCTCTCCTCCCTTTGCGGGGACAGGGAGATCCATCTGCTCAGCTGCTTTCAAAGAGCAAAACATACATCATTAGCAAAGTTTTGTGTTGTACCTAAAGTTTCTAACGTTCTATTAAAAGACTTGTCTTCAGTGGCATATGCAATTTCCTCATGCTTTTATGGGTTAATCTAAAATCTTCTGTGCAGCTGAATTCTTTTTGGAGAAAAAAACCAAAAAAACCAAAAAAACCAAAAAACACACATACACACAAAAAAAAAAACAACAACAAAAAAAAACAACAAAAACATCCATATCTTTAAGTGGGGGGACAGTGTTTCGTTAGGAATTCACACAACTATTTTGCTACAGGTCTAGAACTTCCACAATTAGAAAAAGGTATCTGAAATTTATAAAAAGCTTTTATCTGAGGTTTCTTTTCTTTGCCATCTTTATTAAAATGCAACCAAATTCAGACCCCAGCTAACGAAATATCTATTCTAAAAGTATTAACATTTCGCATTCTGTGAGAGGAATCTCACAGAAAGGAAGGGTGATTTTGTATCATACTAAAAGTCTGCGTGGATGGATACCTTGCCTCTGATGGCGAATGGGTGCTTCAAGAAAACATTTAAGAACCAAGGTATCACGCAGAATAATCCCTCTTTTGGCATGATGTTCTAGAATACACACATATAACATACAAAAGCTTTTAAAAATATCATGTAAGTCATCCAAGTGAACGTAAAATAACTGTTATGATGCAGTCCTCCTCTGTCCTTTCTACTGCCCTAAGAGTATGTACAAATATCTGCCTGGAGCCAGCACAGCTTGTCCCTAAGAACAGAGGACAGTTGCAAGCAGCAATCTGTACTGCAGATGAAGTATTGCCCATCTTTCAAATGAAGGGGAGAGAGCTGACAGTACTAATTATGACAGCTATGTAGGAAATATCGTCAGCACATCAGCATCCAAGTCAAAAATACAGATCTCCTTTCACCTACCTCTTTCAGTGTTCTCAGTCCTGCCTTACTCTTTAAATATAATTTTAGCAGATTTTGAGAAGGCTGCATGCTCAGACTAAACCAGAGAGCACAGAAACACAAACATAGAGCAGTATGCAGAAAATTTTACCTTTTGCTTGCTCCTGTTCAGTAGGACTGCTGGGGACAAGAGCACTGGATCCAAAGGCAACAGGAGGAGAAATAACTAGGCCTGAAGAGACACTGCAGACCAAGAAAAGGGAACAAGAAAAAGACGACCATACATCATTCGAAAATGCGTTAACTTCTCCCCAAATGTAGCTCCAGCTTGTTATAACATGAGTCTTCCCATAACAGGAGTGTCAGGTATTCATTAGCAAGAGACCTGAGAAATGGCCATTGACCCCATGGGAATCATTAGTTCATTTCATCACAAAATAAAGCCATGATCCCCTCATAGTGCAAAATTAAAGCATTGATTGCTTAAAACCAAGCACAAGTCCTTGAATAAAGAGTGGTGGAAATGCAGTATTGCAATTAAGCTATTGCAATAATGTGGGGATTTTTTGCTTACGTTGAATGATTCTCCTGCACAAGGGATCCCTGTCCAGAGAGCTGCAGGAGGTGCAGGCTGCGGGCAGGGGTGCACGCCAAAGAACTTCCCTCTTCCACCATGGTTATCACACAGCCACTCTCTGCAGTGGTTCGGAACAAAAGGAAACGGGATTAGAAATGTAGCCAATAACAAAGTTGATCAGAAAATTCTGAGGAATGATATTCACACTACTGCACAGCTGCTTCTCAGGCAGGCAAGGACAAGCTGATTTTCTCACAACAGTGGAGAAGGATGGCACATGAAAGCTCAGGACATGAAATGTGAGCATAATACAGTTCAGATGGAAAAGATAAGTTTGTACCTATAAAACAGACTTTTATCAGGCCAGACTGTACAAGTCTTCCTATTCAGGAATTTTAAAAGAAAAGTCCCCAGTGGCTCCAATATCAGCACATTGGATCTAGCCCAAGAACACAAATCCAGGCAAGGTTCTTCTGAGAGCCCTGACTCACTGTGAACAGGGGCTGCTACTGAACCTTCTGGATCCAGAGGGTTCGCACACAAGATCATACTTGTAGAGCCACAGTTGTGTTCACATTAAACGTTAGGCATAAAGCGAGACTTCGTTTAGCTCATGCTTTATAAACTGTGACAAAGATGCCTTTCAAAATGGTATTTTCTAGGCTTTTCACTATTGTCAAGAACCTATTTCTTTATTAGCCTTTCAGTTGCAGATACTAACACCAGACATAGATATAATCCTAACAAGACATACAGCGGTGACCTGATCCTATTTCATGTAATCTCTTCTCTTACAGGGAAGGAACATTAACCTAGGTGACAAATAAGACTGACCAAAATCATGGGACAAAGATTTTGATTGCAAAGGCCTGTCCTGTCCCAAACAGGAAGGCCAGTTCAGAGGAGCAAGGTGGAATGTTTTGCCAAAGGTACCCAGCATAAGAAAGCCGACAATATCTGCCTGCACTGTTCATCCACGCTTCAGACTGTGGGTCTCTACAAAAGGTGAGTATTATTATTGCCAGTTTCAGAAGAGGGTAAAAGGGTTTTTTTTGGTTTTGTTCTTCAATGGGCACAGACAGAAAGGAAATTAAATGTATTTTACAAGCCAGTGTAACTGTTCTAACAAGAAGCGGCATTTAGACGGCACAGTGAAAGAGCTCATGGCCTTTCATTTGTACAGCACCCTTGATTTTAGCAGAAATTATGTGAAAAATATTCATAGCGCTCTGCACCCTGAAACACTACATGCCTAAAAAGATCAACTAGGGATGAAGATTACAGTGATCTCTGGGATGGACATTTTGGCTCTGCTTGTCTGTTGTTACCTGTTGCATTATTCTCAGGAAACATCTCTTCCTGAGTTGACAAGACATCCGGCTCCTCGTGGCCAGAATCAAGGGATTTCTCGGTTTTAGTGGGGTCACAAACAGGCATTTGTTTCCCAATACACTCTTCCGCTTCCTGCAGAGCCCTGGAAAAGCAAGACACGTTCACTGACCTGAGAAACTGGAAGTATGAAGTAATGCTGCAACATTGTACAGAAGATGTATCAGCACAGATGAAAGGTGTTAATTTGTGTATACCACAGGAAAAAAAGAGATTAAAATGAAGATCGACTTCTCCTCACAAAATACCATGTTCATCCCTGACAAGTTACACTTTCAGAATCGTATCTAAGTGATGCTTAAAGGAAATTAAGATCATTCTACTATTCTGTTCAATGTGGATTCTAGGAATTTTGTTTCACCTCCTTTTTAATATTATTTTGTGGCAGAATATGACAATACAAGATGCACTAAGTATTATTCTGTCTGGCATAAAAGATATATAGAGAATTTTCAACAAACTGAATTTTCACAATTAAAAATAATTAAAACTATAAAGCCTACAACAGTAAATACTCAAATAGCCACCACTCAGCCTCTGAGTTTCTCCTGTGAGGCCAAAGCCTGTGCTGCAGTAATTAAGTTGTTTTGAAATAACTTATGTGACTTAAACTGAATTATAACTTCTAATATATTCCAGTTATTTAAGAAAATTATTAGTATACTTTATCCAGTGCAATCTCCCTTAAAAATAAACCTATTGATATCTTTATGTGTAAGAGTCTGACACTCCTTAGTCAGCACTACTGCAAAAAGGTCTCATCACTACTTCATCTTCACTTTTCTCTTTTGCCTTGAAGCCTGAACTCTCCTACATCTAAAAATCTAGTAAAAAAAGACAGATATTAACTTCCAGAACGTCAGCAAGAGACCTACAAAGAACAGGGACTGTTTTACCTTTCAGACTCCTCTGGCTGGTCTTCCACAGCAGCACGTGCTGCTGCACTGGAGGCAGTTTCAGTGCTGTCCCCACACGGTTCTAGCAAGAAAGAGAAAAAAAACCAATTCTTACTTGGGCCACCTGCATTAATATATAAAGAGGAGAAAGTGTAGTTCTGTAAATTACACAAGCTGTACACAAAAAAAATAATCTTAATCAATGATAAAAACAACAAAAAAGGACAGGATGAAGTTTTTACCAGGGAGAAAATTCAATATCAGATTTTTTGAATATTCTGGAAACAAACTAGGAAGGAGAGGTGCAAGAATCACTGACAACACTTGGACAGGTACAAGAAAAAAATGAACTAGAGGAAAGGAAAGAGAAGGCAAATTATTTTCAACTACCAATGAGCTGTGAACTCATTTTTGAAAACTACTAGTACTGTATTTCGTGAAAAAGAAACTTAACATCTATAATTTAAAGAAACCAAAGAGAACTGACAGAGTAACAAAAGAACATCTGATATGATTTTCACTTACCATGTTTAGTGTCGTTCTTCACAAGTCTGGAAGCAGGGACAGCAGCTCCAGGGTGAAATTGGTGCCTTGCATCTCCTTCATTGGGCACGAAGTCACTCTCCAAGTCCTGGCTCTGTGAGAGCTCTAGAGCTTCAAAATGCAGCTGTGACATGCCTATATCTAACAAGAAATACCCATAACTAACATATATACCGTCTCCCCTCCTCCCCCCCCCCCCCCCAAAAAAAAAGAGCCATCTAGCACTTTACAAGGGCAAAATATACACCCTCTAACAAGAAAAGTATTTAGGCCATTGCTGAAAATTTGAATAAACTAACAGACTCCGATCTCAACCATACTAATTAAAAATACAGTAACAGAAAAGAGACAGTGGCCATTAACTCAGAAAGCAGTGTTAATCAGCAAGGTCTTATGTAATGCCATTAGGAACTGCAGTAGATTTGGATTCTGTCATGAGAAAACAATCCTGATAACACAGCCCATGCCTGAAAGTCCTTTGATGACAACAACCACTATGCCAGGAATTCTTTACTCTGCCATAAAAAGGCTCCATCTCCCAATGGTCACAATGCATCCATGTCTCTTCTCAGCCATTTCCTGCCTCCGAGATCCTTGTTAAAAATGATATGATTTCATCTTCTTTATTTTTTTCAAACATCAAAGTATATAGATCACCTTCCAGAAAAAGACAGCAGTCTCTGACCCACTGTAACTGGCACAACGCCTAGTGAGACAAGTGAGGCGGCTGAACTGGAAAACTACACAGACAGTTGATCGGATCCACAGCCCCGAGAAGAGGCCTGGAACGGAGCCGTTACCTTCCACACAGGGCGAGGCAGCACGGTCCTCAGCATCACCTTCAGCTCTGCCCCCAGCTTTAACACGGGCACTGCAAGAGAAAGGCCCGTTCACATGGCTCCGGGGTTTCCGCTCCGCCGCGGGGCTGCCGCAGCTCCTGCCCAGCCCCACGCAGCGCCCCCGGCCCCGGCCGCACCCCCCCCGCGGGCTCCGGCGCTGCAGCGGGACGGGCGCGGCCGCTGCCCGCACCACCCCGTGTTCTCAGCCGGTCCCCGGCACCCGACCGCGGTTCCACAGGCCGAGAGCCCCCCAGGCCCGGGAAGGCGGCCCCGCGGCCCGGCCCACGCACCTGCTCTCCCCGCCGGGCGGCGGCGTGTCCTGAGCGCGGTGGCCCGCGGGGCCCGGGCGGGCGGGGCGTTCCATGGGCTCTGCGAGCGCAGCGCGGCTCTCACCTGCGGGTCGCTCCAGTGCCGCGCCGCCGCCCGCGGCTGCCCGGCTGCCGGCAGCCCCGCGGACGATCTCCTGCAACACAGACGCACGGGCCGCGTCAGGGCCGCGCCGGGCGCTCACCAGCACGGGGCCCGGGCCGCGCCGGGCGCTCACCAGCACGGGGCCCGGGCCGCGCCGGGCGCTCACCAGCACGGGGCCCGGGCCGCGCCGGGCGCTCACCAGCACGGGGCTCGGGCCGCGCCGCGCCGGCAGCCGGCGGGCCAGCACGCCCAGGCAGGCCTGCTCCGCGTCCCCCGCCGCGCCCGTGCTCTCGGGCTGCGAGTCCTCCACGATCAGGCGGGGCGTGTCCTGCTGCGAGAAGCCGGGGTCCAGCTGGCTGAGGCCGCGCTCCATGCAGCGCCCCGCGGGAGGCGGGGCGCCCGGCGCAGCCCCGGCGCAGCCCCCGCCCGGCCCGGCCCGGCCCCGCCGCCTCACGGCGCCGCGCTTCCCGCGGCCGCCATCTTGCCGCGCGCCGATTGGCGGCGCATGAGCGGCCCGCCCCGCGCGCCGGCGCCGTTGCCAGGGAGACACCGCCCCCCCGCCCCCCCCAGCTCCGCAGCGGCAGCGCCCCCGCGGGGCCGGAGCCGCCCCGGCCGCTTCCCGCGCTGAGCAGCCCCGGCACGGAGCAGCCCCGGCACGGAGCAGCCCCGGCACGGAGCAGCCCCGGCACGGAGCAGCCCCGGCACGGAGCAGCCCCGGCACGGAGCAGCCCCGGCACGGAGCAGCCCTGGCCGGGCCCCAGAGCAGCCCCGGCCGGGCCCCGGGCCGTCCCCCCGCGGCTGCCGGCCCAGCAGGCCCAGGCGCGCCCACCGGCCCCGTCCATGGAACGTCCCGAACAGCCCCCGGCTCCGGCCCCACAACCCAACTGCCCATCCCGGACAAACACGATCTTGTATGGACATTTGTAGGTACCACAGGAAAGTGAAATTGATAATTTAGCTGTGTTTATGTTAATAAACGGCAGTTGCTGAAGAAGCCTCGGGCACAAATTGCGACAGCGTTGTCTTTCAGCATTAAACTTCTTGCCTAAAAACTAGTTAGTTTGAATAGACTTATTTAAATCCGCTTTTGAAACTTCTCTTTTTTACTTCTGCACCTCTCTGTATTTTATAGATGAGAATTCTGTATACTTTATTTAAAAACCTGTTGTCAAACAAAAAATGCAGAAGACTGAAAAAACAATACCTGGCCTAGAAGAAACTGTTATTATGCAAAGTTATAGACAAACAGTTGTACATAGTGAAACACTGTAAATACAGGTTTGTGTTAACAGATTTTGTGTGTAATGTGAAATCCCAGTTTGCACATGCATGTTGAGAACATTAAACAGGCTGTTAATATTTACAATTCCTGCACAGGAAGGATGCATCAGTGGTTGGTGTTTCAGCTCCCAGAAGATGCTCCTTTCGCACATATTAAGCTGTATTACTGAAAAGATTTTCTGGTACATTAGTTTCAAAAACACACACAACTTCAGATATTGTCTGAAATTTGCCCCAGTGCCAAAGAAACCACAAGGCTTCTGACCACTGGATCCTCTTTTGAAAGACGAAGCCGTTCGTAGGCTCTTGCTGGCCATGTACGGGAGCTGCCACCTTCACAGGACATTCCATCCCACGGAACGGAGGAGACAGGGACCGAGGTGGGACAGCTGGCAGCCCACGGCCCTCACGTGTCTCTGAAGTGTTAGAAGGGGCTCTTGCAGTTTGTTCAAGTCCCTTCAAGCAGAATTCTGCTTCCATCAGAATGGAAGCATTTCAAATGGTCTTTCTTTAAGCTTATTCTCAAAATCAAATAAAATATTAAATTCCTTTTTTTTTTCTTTGACAAAATAGAAAGTAAAGCTGTCTTCTAAGCACAAGTATAGCATAAGCTCTTGGTTTTTAAGCAAGTTGATGGTACTCCAGTAGTGAACCTTGCTGGACTTACTAGTGAGTTTCCAAGCTTGCTACGGTTTTCCCCTTGACTGTGCAAGAATAAGCTGCTTTTCTTATTGACAGAACACTAAACAACTATATCCTTCCTCACAATTTCTTTCACACTTCTATCCTGCCAGCACCTCTTTATTAGCTTCTCCTAGAGAACACATGCTCTTTGTTAGTGCACGGAAATCCCTACCTGAGCCAGGTCCTTCTTCAAACTCCAGGTTTTTGTCTGAAGGTGTTTCTATAATATATACAGTTAACTACTCACTAGGAAAAAAAAGACTAAGTGACTGTGTGTATAACAACACAAGAAGTACATGCAAGTGGCTAAACACTGGCCATGCCTAAAGAGAGCAGATAAGCAAAGAACGGATTGTGAGGAACAGATGTCAACAAACGGATAACTGGCAAGTAAGATCTTGTGGCACAAAAAGAGTTACAAGAGATGGTAATTTCTCCACTAAAGGCACAAGTGCAATCTATCTTAATGCAAAGAAAGAATAAGAAATACAGTAGAAGGTGGTTCGATTCAATTATGACAAGAAAACAGAAGAAAGGAAACGAGGAAATGGGAACTATATCAGCTTCTGTAAAGGGTCAGTATCAAAGAACGGCAGAAGCTCACATGGACAATATCATGAGCAAAGAGAAAATGATCTATAGATGTATTAGCAGGGAAGCAACAGCCATAAGAATCGTTGGTGTGCTGTGCTGAGGGAACACTAGTTGGTGGCTCAGGTCAAGAGGGCAGAAACGTCTGCTGTTCCTCTCTAACAGGGTTAACAGAGAACCAGACCTGGCTCAGTTAAACAACAATGACAAAGGGGAGACTTCAGCCTTGAAGCAGGGCTGAAACAGGTTAAAGAGTGCTTATCTCAGATCTTAAAACCTTGAGTCTAGACTTCTGTAAAAAAATGTTGTCTTAGAAGTATTAACAGTTACCTTCCAAAACTCCTGGAGGATAATGAGGTACCTGAAGACTAGAAGTAGCAAATGTGCCAGTCACTCCTCCTCAAAATTCCCTTCACATCCTTGAAAACTTTGATAACCAATTACCAACCAAATTACCAGTTTGTATCTAGAAGATAACAAGGAAAGGAGTCAGCAGCCAACACAGATCTGTACAGACAAGGCACGTAACATTGATTGATTTCTTATGTCAGAGCAACAGGCCTTAGGGACAGAAGAAAAGTGGGAGAATAACAACTTTACAATAAGACTTTGGGCAGTACCTATATGGGGTTCTCACAAGCAAACAAGGGAAGCATAGCTGTGATGAAAATTCAGTAAGAGGAGTAAAAAACCTGTGGAATATCCATCCCCTGACAGTTCTGCGTCAAAACAAGTGTGTTGAGTGAGGGTCCAAACAGCAATGTACTATTCCTATTCTGTTAACTGTTTTCTTTGATCATCTTGGTCACAAAATAAGTACACTTATTAAACCCACAAGCACTCCGAAACTGAGAGGGACTGTAAGTAGTAGAAGAAAAATCTGTTAAAATGGTCTGAAAAATGGACAAAGTACAATGCAGGTAAGAACATTCTACAAAAGGAAAGAACTGACTGCACAAATTCAGGATGGGGCTGCTGGGCTCTGTGGCGTGACTGTAAAATAAAGCAATCGGGGGTCACAGTACCTGACAGACTAATCAGAAGGAGGTGCAGACAGCCAGCACTATGCTCAGGTACAGTACGAATACGTTAGTGCCGGATATCATTGCTGTACCGTACACTGGCAAGGCCTGAGCGCAGCGCTGCGTCTGGTGAGGAGATGGCCAGGGAACTGGCTGTCATAACAGTCCTCACAGAGAAAAAAGTCAACGGCAAATAATTTGGTTTTCATATTCACAGTTTAGAGGACAATTGCAAATTTGTTTACATAAACTGCAAATAAGTTTAAATCAAAGACAAAACAGGAATAGGCAAAAATGTTTAAAAAGGCTAATAAAGCTCTGAAGATTATGCAATCTCTAACATTTACAACTTTTTTTTTTTTATAAAGTAGTAACAAACTGCTACAGTTGACCATGGTCTGAAACAGGAGGTCGGACTGGATCATCTCCAGGATTCCCTTCCAGCCTCATTTTTCTGCAATTCAACACTTTTCCATGAACCTGGGTAGCCCAACACTGAGGGCTCAGTCCAGGTACTCAAACCAGTAAATGCCAAAGCTGCGTGTGAGTTTTAAAGCTGACTGCACATTTTTTGTGTTAAATTTGTAATCTCAGAATCACAGAATCACAGAATCACAGAATGTTAGGGATTGGAAGGGACCTCGAAAGATCATCTAGTCCAATCCCCCTGTCAGAGCAGGAACACCTAGGTGAGGTTACACAGGAAGGCGTCCAGGCGGGTTTTGAATGTCTCCAGAGAAGGAGAATCCACAACCCCCCTGGGCAGCCTGTTCCAGTGTTCCGTCACCCTCACTGAGAAGAAGTTTCTTCTCACATTTAAGTGGAACCTCTTGTGTTCCAGCTTGAACCCATTACCCCTTGTCTTACTGTTGGTTATCACCGAGAAGAGCCTGGCTCCATCCTCGTGACACCCACCCTTTATATATTTATAAACATTGATGAGGTCACCCCTCAGTCTCCTCTTCTCCAAGCTCAAGAGCCCCAGCTCCCTCAGCCTTTCCTCATAAGGGAGATGCTCCACTCCCTCCAGCATCTTTGTGGCCCTGCGCTGGACTCTCTCCAGCAGTTCCCTATCCTTCTGGAACCGAGGGGCCCAGAACTGGACACAATATTCCAGATGAGGTCTCACCAGGGCAGAGTAGCGGGGAAGGAGAACCTCTCTCGACCTACTAACCACCCCCCTTCTAATACACCCCAGGATGCCATTGGCCTTCTTGGGCGCAAGGGCACAGTGCTGGCTCATGGTCATCCTGCTGTCCACCAGGACCCCCAGGTCCCTTTCCCCTACACTGCTCTCTAATAGGTCATTCCCCAACCTGTACTGGAACCTGGGGTTGTTCCTGCCCAGATGCAAGACTCTACATTTCCCCTTGTTATATTTCATTAAATTTTTCCCCGCCCAACTCTCCAGCCTGTCCAGATCTCGCTGGATGGCAGCACAGCCCTCTGGCGTGTCAGCCACTCCTCCCAGCTTGGTGTCATCAGCAAACTTGCTGATAGTACACTCAATTCCCTCATCCAAGTCATTGATGAATATATTGAACAGTATTGGTCCCAGAACTGACCCTTGAGGCACTCCACTAGATACAGGCCTCCAACCAGACTCCGCCCCATTGACCACGACTCTCTGGCTTCTCTCCTTCAGCCAGTTTGCAGTCCACCTCACTACCCGATCATCCAGTCCACACTTCCTCAGTTTTGCCGTGAGGATGCTGTGTGAGACGGTGTCAAATGCTTTGCTGAAGTCAAGGTAGACCTCATTTTTTTTCCACCTTTTTATGCTACGAAAAAAGCAGCCTGCTTTCTTTATTGTAGACAAGTCTTTGATCTAAATATCCCCCAGTTTGCAGATTGACTTTTTTCCTGAGTCCTATAATGAATTATAAATAGGGTGTGGCCACCTTTGTCTAAGAATCAGGATAGAAGAGCAAAATTAATCTTTGCGTCCCTTGCCTTCAAACGAAACATGTCCAGCACCAGACTTTCAATGAATGAAGGTATGAAGGCTGTCTGATTTCTTGTATTTGGAATATTTTTACCTCAATTTCTCGTATCTTACAGAATTGGCAATGGACAGGTGAAGCTATGGATTGGTTTGTTCTGAATACTCCCTTCCAGTGTAGTCTACTCATTAAGATGGGAAACCAAGAAACAGGACTAGTACCCATTCTCATTTCTTCCCCTGTGAATCCATCTGTCTGTGTCAGTGCAGCCCAGGCCTCAACTTCAAAGCAGGACGGTATTCACATGAAACCACCAAATTCCAGACCTGATTTCAAGTGGGAATATCAATACCTAAACTAAGATACCTAACAAGACAGCTAAGCTTACTAAAGGAGTAAGGATGCTACTCGCCTTTGAAAATCTAGGTTTAAGTATTGTACCATGTTATTACAGCTATTACTGACACGGGAGACACATCTAAAAACTCCCTGCCCAAGGTTGCGTGGATTATCCTCTGCTCTACTCATCTGGGAATAAACACCGCGTATTACTCCCCATTCTCGGGGGCCGTGAGCCCAGCACGCCCGGCCCGAGCGCCGATGCCCGGCAGAGCCCGGCGAAGCGCGGGCAGCCGCCCCCGGCCCGGGCCGCGCTCCCGCCGCGCCGCGCGGCCGCAGCCCCGCCGCGCCGGCCGGTCTCAGCGCCGCTCCCCGAGCCGCGGCCGGAGCTCCGGGCACAGCCCGCCCGGCCCGCAGCGCCCAGGCCGGCCCGAGGGGCTGCCCGGGCCCCCGGCCCCGACGGAGCTGCCTCGGCCGCTGCCCGGGTCGGCCTCCACCGGGCAGGGAACAGCGGGCGAGGCGGCCGCGGGCAGGGGAGGCCGCAGCGCCGCCCCGCGCCCCTTTACCTGGTCGCAGCCGGCGAGCAGCGCCGCTCCGGCCGCTCCGGGCGGAGGCAGAGACGGCCGGGCCCGCCCCGCTGGCACCGGCCGGGCGGCGACGGGCCGGAGCCCGCCCCTGGGCTGCGGCGGCCGCGCCCGGGGAGCGCGGGGCGGGCGGGGTGGTCTGTGGGCCTGAGTGCGCGTTGGCTTTTGCTCGTGGCTGCTTCGGATGGTTGTCCTCACGCCATCACTGCCCTTCAGCATGTACTGTTCTCTTTTCGTCCTTGCTGTTTTTCCTGATATGTTTATAGGTGCGATCTATAGTGTTTACAATCTAGTCTTTGTTTCGATGAGACGAACCATTCGGTCCCTTTACTCTCATCTGTAATATAGTTTCTCCCTAGCACCTTTCTCAACACTTTGCACCTCACTTTCTCCTCTCTCACCTTGGGGCCCTTCTCTACTCTCTTCAGGTCTGAATTCCTTAGATGTGTGTGACTAGAACTGTACACAGAATTCTATATGAGACCAGCACCACCTGCTGACATTAGCACTCTCTGATTTCTGCTGGAAATACTTCATCTAATTCATCCTGGAACTGACAAACTGTGGCTTTTTCATGGCTCCATGATGCTGTAAAGTCAGTTGCCTTTTGAACAACTAAAATACCGAGGGCTTAAACCTCCTTAATCACTTTCAGGTGATTAGTGCCTCTGGTAACAGAAATTCTTATTCTCAATCAGCACATACACAGCCTCTCTGCAGTATTAATTTCATCCTCTTTTCATTTCTGGAGTCCTCAAGGTCATTTAGATCTTGCTATAGAGCATTCTTCTTCTCCTCCACAATGATAATATTTTAACCCACATTCTTATCACGCAACAGCTATAACCCAAAGTAAAAACCCAGAGAAAGCATATCACTGGTACTTAGGATAAAAAAGACTTAGGATAAAAAGTCCCGTTTTGAAGAAAGCATGAGAGACAGCCAGGCCAAGAGAGGGAATCAGTAGCAGAATTGAAAAAGTGAAAGCAAAAAACCACGCACAATAATTTTTGAAGATTTTTTAAATCTTATAAGCACATTACATTTATTTATCAGGTACTTTACCTCCTTTTTGTTGGCATAGTACCATGGAAATTCATACAGGTTCTATAGCCACTGGATCTCTGTTTGACAAAGATACAGATGCCATGTACATGGTCAGTTTTTACTGGACTTTGGAAGGCTGAGAGTTTTACCCAGTATGTGTCTGGAACATGCGAGCGCTGCCCATCGCTCATTCACAGAGCCGGTAAATTAAATCATTTTCAGAACACAGCAATGTACAAACAATTACCCAGTGGCCCAGAGGGTGCCCTGCTGACACCTGAGTGCATTTGTTGGGGAAGGATAAATTCTGGATGCTGAGAAAACACTTCCTAAAGTTCCACTAAACTGACCCAAGAGCAATGTACAGGCAACTGACACTGTGTTTAATCAAATGTTAAAGGAAAGCTAAGATAGTGTACAGGTAGACACATGACTGCAGGATTTAGAGACATCACTGTGAGCTGTGCTGCAGGATAAATACATTTAAACAATTAATTTGCTTGTGTTACCTTTTGAGACATGAAAGTGGAGGTCTCTGTTTCTCTTGTACTTGTGAAATCACAAACTGCTCCAGCAGCAGTGCTGAGAACTGTGTCCTCAGGTCACAGAGTGCCGGTCCTGCAGGACAGATGGCCAAGTCAGTCCAGAGGGTAAAACAGCGTTTTTGTACTTACTGTGTTTTTAAACCCTGCTTCTATTATCTATGGACACCTCTTGTCAAACTTTATTGTAGTCAGATGTTTCTGTAGTCATTTAAAAGTTGGTTTACTTCGTCTTTCATTGCTGTTGAATTTCAGTGCAAACACACAAGATCTGTGGTTTATTTTGCCAGTTAACCAGTGTTCAGAGCCCGTGTGCTCCAGGAGCAGGTGCACAGTGAGACTGGGATCAGCCACCAACGACCGTGCAATGGAGGGCTGTCCTGGAGCCCTCAGGAAAACGCTCGTTCCATTGATGCATTGCATCTATATTCTTAATTTGCAAAAGATTGACCACAAAGAACTGTTCGCCATATGAATGCAACAACAACAAAAAAAAAGGACAGATATTGAATCATGCCAGCCTTACATGGCGAAGATTGCCACAGCAAATCGACTTCCTTCTTCAGTATGCATTTTACTTACGACACACATATCAGTTCCTTTGAATGCTCCTGACATATCTAGTAACATGAAATGCACCATGTAAGATCTCAATATAGCTATTTCACTGCATGCAGGATCACATAGTTTCTGCACCTTCTTCTGGAGAAATCTTAAAGTCACTGCCTGGCTTTACTGGGCAAGGGAAGTTGTGGAACGTACACACCGTTAGGTGGGAAGTGGAGCATTATAGATTGTTTGCACTGTTCAGTGAGGCTGCTGGCAACCCAGACAGTTCAGTCTGCAAAAAGTCCCAGTAACATTCCATTTGTGCTCATTTTATATACTTGTGCTTTCAGCTACATTATTTCAACTGTCTTTAGTTATGAGGAAAGATGAAACAAAGAGGCAAGTATTCTGGCCACATTGTATTTAACATTTAAATGATTAAAAATCACCTTGGCTTCCAAGAGGGTCTGCTGCATCAGTACGAATTAGTACCTTTCTTGGTGTGATAAACGTCGATTTTAATTCCAAAGCTCTGGATCACTGGCAATGACACAATGAATACACATGATCCTTTCATAGGCACTTAGATCCTCGTGTTGATCAGAGCTGCAGTGGTTCCAAATTGCATGGGAGACATTCAGTGTCTGTAGGACAGAAGCGGGAGGAACAGGAGTACTGCTCTGATAAATCACCTCTGGGGTTACATAGAACAAAAAAGGGCTTGGTCCTCTGTTTCTCTTTCTGTGCTTCAGGACACATCCTGGCAGTGACAGCGGCTGTGACTCCACATGGCAGCTCTGTCAGGGCCGGGTTCTGCTCCACGTGGGGGTCGCTGTGTTCCCTGCAGAGGGACCAAGGCCTGAACAAACCGCAGAGTCTCTTTAGGCAGCCACCTCCTTCTCCTTGCTTCTCAGAAATGTCACAGCCAAAATGACATTACATTTTACCTCAATTAAGGCGCTATCTGCATTCAGATACAGCTGTAGATCTCTGGTTCCCAGAACTGTTTTTATTCATGGGGCCGCTTTCAGGTGAGGAGGGCAGGGAGTCGTCATTCCAGGGTAAAGGACTCGGAAACTGAAACTGTGTGGATTGTTCTGCCCGTGATATTATGAAGATCCTTTTTGTGCTATTGTGAGCCTACTTAGTAAATCCATTTTTCTAACAGTCATTTACCTGTGATTCACCATCCATCCCTGTTCAGAGGTTCTGTCTGCCTTTGCCACCTCTCATTCTCTGATATTTGCCAGGACCTCTAATATCTGTAATCAGCCCAGTCAGCTTCTGACGTTTCATGGAGGTGCCAGCTACTGCTGCAATGCATGAAAGCAGAAACTTACCCCCTAACTGCTGTACGTTTTGATTATATGGATCCAGAGTGTGGATTTACAGAGAAAAGAGGAATTTAGTTGGCTGGAAATCCCTCATTTCACTGCCCTACACAGTGCACACACACTAGGACTCAAGCCATCCTAATTTTACCATGACCACAGGCAGCTCTGATTCACATCAGAAAGCAAGGGAAATATCATTATTCTATCATTTAATGGTATAGTAGAAGAACAGAAATAGATCACATAGTGAAAACCCATCTAATTGTAAACAGTCTTCCCTATAAGTTCCAGTCCCTGTGGTACAGAACCAGGCCTGGGTATTGTTTTTAAGCTTCCACTCCAGTCTGCACATCTCCCTTGTCTTTTCTCTTGGCAGCGATCCAGCTGGGAGTGTCTGCACTGCAGTGAAAAGCTGCAGCCCTGGAAAGCTCCCATGTCAAAAATACAACTGAATCACCTGAAAACAGAGGGCACTTCTACCAGCTGGTATGAAAATCTCTGAAAATCTCTAATCTTCATGTTTTGCCATCATGTTTTCCCTACATGATCTACAATCCTGCTTTCATGATAGAATTTATTGTAGACTGGTGTTTATTTGCAGGTTTATGGCTTTATTCACATATTTACCTGCTTCAGTGCAGTTCCTTGAGGCAAACTAAATTAATACTGCTATGCAAATTACAACACAGAGAAATAAATTAAACCTTTTTAATGCACTAATCCTCTCTGCTTATGAGATTTATTTCGTAAAGATGATAGCCAGTGGTGTCACCAAAATTTAATGTGAAAAAGACCTATTGCATCATCTCCTAAGTTATCTGTTGTGACCTACAGCACCTTTTGATTAAAAATCTCAATTTTAGAAAACTCTGTAAGCTAGTAACATCACTTGTAGCCTGCAGAAATACTTGTTCTGGATTTTTCCCCCTTTCTGTGGTTGGCTTTTTCCCCCGATTATCTTCTGTCAGAGTCTTATGACGCTATAGATTCACACGTTTGCCAGAAGTCTGCGGTTTGAGCCGTGTCCTCACTGCAGGCTCAGTGGGTGCTCAGGGGCAGAACAGGGCAGGTGGTTGTTCTGCTCATCGAGGCTCCTGAGCTGCAGCTCATCCCTGTGGGATCTTGCACAGCACAGGGCACAGAACTGGACACGTTTAGGAAACGCTGCAGGTTTTTGCTGACTTGACTTGTTTTACAATAACCAGGTTGCTTATCCACCCAGCTGCATCAGCGCAGGATAATCTTCCCTTTCTTTGTCAGAAAAGACATGGATTTTTCTATCTGAAACTACTTTCTGGTGGCTCTCCCTTGTTCAACATGAAGAAGTCTCTTTCTTTGAGTTTGCTCGGCTTTTCCACACGCTGCACCGATGTGCTTTGAACTAGAACTGACTGGCAGCGATTTGTGCCCTGGACTAAGGCCCTCTGGTCACGCTGTACACTCAGAGCTCCTGTGTATGCACAGCAGCTGACAGCTCACAGCCGTTTTTACACTGGTGGCCAGCAAAGTTCAGAGGGATTTTCGTGTATCTCATGTTTCTGGACTCTAGGAAATCTCATCTCTTACCGCTGGAGACGGTTACCCTTGTCTTTAATTGAACAGGAAGCAGCACCGGGCAGAGATGAAGACCTGACCTGCTCACTGCCCAGCCATGGAGCAGGAAGCAGGACTGTGGACCTCGGTGCTGCTCAGCGCTGCTGGCTGCCACGGTTTTGTGGTGGATATAGCAACAACTCAACACCAAGCGGTTAAAACTCTCCGCGGATTTCCGTGTTTAAGTACCTCACTCACCCGAGCCACAAAGGTGAACTGAGCTCCGCCGTGAGCCCGGCGGACGGGCGCGCAGCCGCGCCCCGCCGCGCAGGGAGCCCGCTGCCCAGCGCCAGCCGCAGCTCAGCGGCAGGGACGGGGCCGCGCTCGGGCCTGCGGACGGGCCTGAGCCGGGAGAGAACCGGGAGAGAACCGAGGCCTCCCGGGGCCTCCCGGGGCCGCCGCCCCGCGCGGGCTCCCCGGGCCCGGCCGCAGCCCGCGAGCGGGCGCGCGCAGGCAGAGGGCCACGCCCACCCAAGGCCACGCCCCCGCTCCTCCGCAGTAGCGCAGGCCCACGTGCCAGCTCCACCAATCGGGGAGGCGCTCCGGGCTCTTTAAGAGCCGCGCGCCAGTCACCGCGCGCTGCAGCAGCGGCTGCCGGGGTTGCCATGGAGACCGCGGCCGGGCCGGTCGCTATGGAGACAGCAGCGCCCTGGCTGCCGGGCGGGCGGCGGGAGCCGCGGCGGCACGCGCTGCTGGTGGTGATCGGCGAGGTCGGGACGGAGCCGGAGCGCGGGGCGGTGCGGGGCGCCCTGGAGCGCGGTGAGGAGCGGGGGGCCCGGAGCGCGGGGCGGTGCGGGGCGCCCGGAGCGCGGTGAGGAGCGGGGGGCCCGGAGCGCGGGGCGGGGCGGGGCGCCCCGGAGCGCGGTGAGGAGCGGGGCGCCCGGAGCGCGGTGAGGAGCGGGCGCGGGCCGTCGCTGCCGACGAGCGCCGTGGGGATGCGGGGCCGCCCGCGGCCGCCGCGGTGTCGCCGGCCCGGGGCGGAGCTGCCGGTGCCTGCCCTGCCTTGCGGCACCGCCGCCCCGCCGCAGGGTTCACCTCCTTCTCCCGGCGGTGCGGGCGGGGAGGCCCCGGGGCGGGGGCCGGTGCTCTGCCGGGGCCGCCGGGCGGAGGGAGCCGAGGAGGCGGCCGGGCCGGGCAGGGCAGCCCTGCCGCGCTGGGCGTGGCGGCCGCGCCGGCGTCGCAGCCGCAGGGCTGGCGGTGACCCGAGTGTCGGCTCCAGCGCGGAGCGGCCGGTGACAGATGCATCAGTAACGGCTCTGGCTCTGGTCCCGCCGGCCGGTGTGCGCAGGCGTTCAGGCCATCCATTGCTGTATCCCTTTTCTCCCCCTGAGCATTCCTATTTGCATTACTGAAATCCAGTTAACGCTGGTTTTTAATTTCTTAAAGCTTGATGACATTTTGTGGTTCCAAGTTCTCCAAATTTCTATTTTATTAGTGTGTCAGTGGATTACATTTTCTTTCCATCTCACCCCAGACTTCTATCTTACCATTTGGAGGATTTGTCTTGCTCAAGTGTTCACTGCGGTGCAAGGGGACAGCTGCACACAGGGCCTGTTGTGCTGTGGCCTCTCGCTGTCTAAGGAGCAGCGGTGTGGACCAGAGGAGCTGAGGGAGGATAAGTCACGGCAGGGAACTGCTTCAGGAATGGGGCAGAGCAAGACAGGACTGCCGCAACACTTCACCCCTTTGTTATCCATGCTGTGGTAGCACCCAGAGACCTTGGCAATGACTTAGTCTAGTATGTGATGCAGTGTTGTCTAAAGGTGAGGGGGAAGGAGGTGGTGAGATAGTAGTTCTGGCTTTGTGATGGTTTCTGATGGATCCTGAGAAAAGGAGAAAGGAGAGGATGTCAGCTACATCGGGACCTTAAAGGAAGGCTCTAATGAGCAGCTTAGTACATCTCTGAGAAATAAATTAACAGCCTTTTGGCTTTGCATGTACTTCTTCCCCTCCTGCCCCTCATTTCCAAGACACATTGGTTTAAAAGATGCCAGTGATAACAGCTGTGACTATTGGCCAAACAGTTATTCGGAGATACTTCTGGGACTGTTTTCCTCTCAAGCATCAACAGCACTGAGGGACAGATGGACAGTGCAGTTTAAGAGGGGGGGGTGCATGTAAAAATGTCAAATCTTGTCCAATTTCTCCACTTCAGGATATTTTCCATCCATCTCTGCTGGCAGACCACTTACCAGCTACTGTGAGAGCAATGTTTCATTCCCTTTTCAAGGGTTGGCTTTATCCAGTAGGAGCAGGTCAGACTGTGACCGTCTAGCCTCTAAAAGCCCCTCTTCAAAGGGGCTTCTTCTGCTTTCTGCACAGCAGGAACATCGTCTTTGCTTGGCCCTTCACTGAACTGTATGCCAACCTGGATCTTTACCCATTCTCTGAATCTTTGAAATAGTGACAGATCAGACTGTAAACTAATGGATTTTGCTCTTTGATTTTATGGTCATATGCCAATGACCTGGAATCCCCATTGGAGAGAAAAATGAAATGCCAACTTTGCAACATAAATTGTAATTGCCACAGCAGTAGTAAGTTCTACAGTTAGTTTTGTCTGACCAGAAACCTACTGAAATTCTGCCAAGCGCAGACACTTCTTTGCATGAGAGCGATTTCAGCAGGACTGGTGAGTTGGTAGCAGTGGAAGTGAACAGCTGAGGGAGCTGGAACCCGGAGTTCAGACTCGCCTCTCTCTGACTTGGAGCAGGATCTCCTCCAGGTTCACAGAGGAGTTTCCCCACTGTGAAATGGCAGAATGACCTCTATTGAAATAGACCAAGATCTACAAATTGGAAAGTGGATACAAACCCCAAGAATAGTTAAAATAACAGCAGGGTCTTGACATCTGTCAACAGACAGCATATTATAATGTTCTATATATCTGTATAATGTCTAGATTGGGTTTTCTAAAGGATGAAATAGCTGGGTTTTGTTGTGTTGGCTGTGGCACCCTGTCTGCGCAACTGCCTCCCCTAACCAGCAAAAAAACCCAAACAACAACAAAAACCAAAACAAAGACCAAAGCAAAAAAGAAGAAACCACCACTAAGAGGATTTTTCTGTAAATAAATCCCTTCCTCTGGCTGATCCAAAAGTCTGCTTTCCCCGACTTCTTCCTATACCTTGGTTCAGAAGAATAGAATACTGAATATAGGACATATGGGAACCAGCTTGTTCCAATATCTGGTGCTGCTGAGGCAGTGGCATTACGTATCTGTGGGACGCTTGAACAACACTTATTCAGAAATGCTGTCTAATAAGTACTGATCTTATTTTTCTGTTTCTGTGTGACTTTTGTCGAGTTTTGAAACAATATCTGGAAGACTTGGCCTGGTATGAGGGGGAAATGCCAAATCTCACAAGCAAATTACCTCAGCAGGAAATAAAGTTCGCAAGGGCACAAGGAAAGAGATGGAAAACTGATGGTTCACATGGTCCCCCACCGAGCCATGCATGTGCAAATAGCATGAATATTTAGGAACCTTATTGTGGTGTAGTCTGCAGTCCTGTGCGGAGAGGTACAGGATCCCAGTCAGCACAGACAGCCCTGGCTCCTGTGCCATGGTGTGAGAAACTGAAATTGTCCAAGTGGGGAGAGATTGGGAGTAACTTCGGTTTACCTGGAGGGGAAAAAAGATTGAATAAATTGTTGCAAGTAGGATGATGGGTGAGACGATAGTTTCACTCTTGCCTTGCTCTGAAAAAGGATCTCCTCCTCCTGCATCCAGTGGGTGCAGCGGAAGCTCACACAGCGTCCGTGCTGCAGCGGGACAGACGCCACAGTGACACAGCACCCGAGGCAGCAGGACTCGCCCTGCAGTGGCACCCTGTTCTACCCGGGTCAGAGTGCTCATCTGTGCTGCACCGAGATGCACTTGGATTGGACGTTTGTTTATACAATCACACTTTCCAGAGTGTATCACAGGAAAACATTATGCTCACCTTCTTGCTCCCTGTCCTTTATTACATTTCATTTGTTCCTATCCCCTGCTCAAACTGAAAGGAATAGATGTTCTGTGACATGGAAGGTGGTGGTGGGGTTGTGGTGTGGTGGTGTTCGGTTTGTTATTTTGTGATGTTCATAGGGTTTAGTGAGGGGTTTTTATGCACTCTGCAGTGCAGACTGTCGGGTAATAAATAAACTATATTACTCTGTGTCAGCTGTCAGCAGAAGAAGAAACTAAGAGCAAACTTTTGAGCTCCTGTAGATTCTGCAGGCCTTGAGACTTCTGAACTGTGTGAGGCAATGGTCACTAACTTTGTCTTGGTTACGTGTAGAAATCTGGAGCTTGTGTGCTCGAGATCTGGTTTCCCACCAGTGGCCAGCACAACGTGGAGTTACTGTGCTGGAGAACTGGAACTGCAGTAACTGAGAATATCGCCATGAAAAACCAACATGCTTCACTTGAAAGAAGGCAGATTGCCGATACAACAAAACTTCATGTTTTATGCAAGACAGGATGTGTCTCCAGAAGGTGGTGGAAGAACTCTCAGTGAGGACACCATCAGTAAACACTGGGGCTGAAATTCTTGTTTCAGTTCACTTGTAGAAGTCTGTGGCATTGTCCTTCAGCATATCTACTCAGCAGGCAGCAGCGCGAGAGGCTGGAGCATGATTCGTGATGATACCCTGGTTTCGTTCATGGTGCCAAAGTGCAGCATCGCACCATGAGGAGAGGCCACGATCATGGTGTCTGGTGTGACCCAGAGCGCAGGACTGTGCACGCCCAGCTCTGAAGGTGACTTCCCCAGCATGGCGTGCTGCCACTTACAATGGGAGCAGATGCTGCTTCCTGCTGTGGTACGAAGGCGATTAGCTTACAAAGATTATATAGATTAAAGAGCAAACTCCAAGGGTCTCAGTGGGATCAGGGGCTCTGAAGGAGTGATTAGGCAACGAGTTGTGGGGGCTCAGAGGATGCACAGGTTACAGGAGTGGAGAAGCTGGTGTCTGAGCTGTTCAGTGGCTTGACCATCTCTACTAGAGACCAATACTGGATAATACAGAAGATGTAAAACTAACATGAGGTATTTGCTTGGTTAGGCAGTGGTGTCACTTATTTAGCCTCAATCTTTTGTAGTTTTAGTTTCACTTGCGTGAAGCCCCAGTTAACGAAGACTTGCTCGCTGTGTGTCCTTCAGGGACAGATGTTTTGTGGCAGGTAAGTGCCCTATGGCCCTGAGCTTCTGAAGACTTTCTCCATCCGTAGTGTGCTCTCCTGGAAAAGCATCGCTCGTCCTTGTGTGTCCTGTTAACTTCTCTATCTGCACTTCTGTTTCTGAAGCACTGTAATAACAGCTCACTTTTGTTTCTTTTGTTCTGTTGTTGGGCAGGAATTCGTTCCTGGAACATTAACACTCTGTCCTGTGACCTGAATCAGCAACTGCGACTCTTTGTCACCCGACACCTGGCTCAGTTTTCTTCAGAAGTCAAAGGTCAGCTTTTTGGTTTATCCACATTAACTTTTAACTTTTCTTTTGGGCTTGGAAAACAAACAAACAACAAAACAAACCCAAAAAAACAGAATAAAGCTGATTGTGATTTTAGAATGTCAAATTAAATTAGTGACTTGTTTGCCCAGGATTTTGCAGACATGAATACTAAAGAAGGAAAAACCATTTTAAGGATCTGTTGGATACAAGAAATTTAGCTTAAAATTATGTATCTCACTACCGCAAACAGAGTGAATAGAAACATGTGCTGCTTAAAAGCCTATTAAGCTAGTAAGTTAGAATTTGTCAATCTGTCTTCTGTACCTTATTCAGGTGACACAATATAGTTTTACTTTGTAAGCTATTTATTGTCTGTCTCTTTCTTTTGGGCATTAGAATGTACTTTTGTATGCACAAAATGTGTTGCAAGTAGTGTGTAAGACTAGTAAAATGACTTTCTGAATCTGTTTTTTGAAGGCCCATGTCCCTTTCCTGAGAAGAACAATGAATAAGTGTTATAAAACCAACATTAACAGTTAAAAAGTGTGCTTGCTTAACTTGCGAAAAGTGTGAACTTAGGTTGTTCATAATACTTTTCTGTAGCTTATGTTTAGTTGCTATAGTAAGCACAGATGACACTGTTGCAAAATCTTTGTTATATAAAACTGTCTTACAGCTCACTGTATGTTTTCCACTCTTGTCAAAACTTCTGAATGTATTTTCCAGTTGGGGAAGCTGTTCTAATGCACAGCTGTGAGAGAAGGTGCTTGGACTCTTCTCAAAGATGCCACTGACTGAGAAGTCTCTTAACTTTCCTGTGATTTTCTAACATGGGGACAGAAAGTCTTCCTCCTTGCAAAGCAGTGTGTGTGTGTACATACACTTATGGGATTAAAAGACTGTGTATGAAACATCAGTTGAAACACTCAGCAGAAGATCTGTCTAAATTTGAAGCAAACTCTGACTGTCTATGGTACAAATAGACTAAGCACCAGCAAGTCACCATGAGTTTTAATGTTTGCCCAAGGATTCTTATAATTCAGGGTTGAAATATCTGGATTAATATTAGCAACACGTATCCCCCTCACTTCCCTTGCTTAGCACCTGAGGAGCAAAGAGTGAGAAATATGATGCCAGTCTATGAAGCATGTTCCATGAGAGATCTGAGGGATTGCAGGTCGGTTGACCAACTGCCAGGTTTACTGGGCAAATCAGTAGTAACTATAATAAAGAGCAGAATTAGTGTCTACCTGGGAAGAGTGACCATTGGTTCTGTGAAGGGCAGTCCTGCTTCTCAAACGTTTTGATGTTTTTTGAGGAGATCAGCAGACATACAGATAAGTGATTTAGTGTGCCAGCCAGGCCTCCCTGCTAGCACTGGCTAATACTAATAAAATCTCTGTCCGTGCTGCTTTTATGATATTGCAGTATCACTAAGGCTCATAATCATATTAAACCATTTGGGGTGCCTCTTTGTAGGGCAAACTCTTTCTGATCTCTGTTAGTTTTGATGTTCAGAGAAAACAGCTTATTTTTCTGAAAACAGTTCTCTCTGCATGAATATTAGCAGCTGCTTTCTGTCCGACAGGGGGATTTAAAATAACTCAACAGCCATCCCAGTGATCTTTCCTCTCAAATTGTACTTTGTTAGTCTTCAGAAAACTGTTTATAAATAACTAATGACATAATTGAAAATCAAGCAATTAAGAACAACATTCAGGTTGAATTTGATGGAACAAAGGCTTGGAATAATGAATCATTGAGATAATTTTCTTGCTTCTGTAAAAGGATTATCAGAGACACTAAACACTTTCAAGTATTGGTTTGCATGTTTCTTGGCAAACTTGATGTTTTATGCTGAAAGCCAGCAGGGTTCGTGTCACACTAATAACCAGCGGCCTTGCCAGCAGATGGCCACAGCCCCTGAGGCCTTTCCTGTTGGACTAACACATGTGCTTCACATCCTGCTGAGCCCTTGTTGCACATTTAATGCCAGCTGAGGGTACGGCTGTACCTGCGCAGCCCTCTGAGGGTGTAGCCAGGTTGCACTGTAGTTCCCGAGGGCAGCTGCCTGTCTGAGTACTCCTAGGAGAAGAGTCTGTCTCACTGCCTCTCAGGACAAAGAGGATGGGGCTTTCTTTTCACAAGGAGCAATGAGTGCCAGTTGCACAGGGAGAGGTTTCCACTCAAGGTAAGGAAGTATTTTTTACGGTGAGAACAATCAGTCACAGGAACAACCTTCCCAGGGACATGGTGGAGTCCCCAGCACGGGGGATTTCACGATGTGATTGGACAGGGTATATAGTCTATGATAATATAATCTATGCTCCTTTTCCCATGAAAAGTTGGACCAGATGATCTTTTGAGGTCCCTTCCAACCTGGGCTGTTCTGTGTTTCTGTGAATTCAACTTTGTAACAGTTAAAGAACGGAAGTTTTACTAGTGGCATAAATCAGGTTGTATTAAGTTACAAACATGATAAGCAAAGGCAAATGCATAAGTCCACTATTCGCATCTTAGTCTAAAAGTCTGCATTTGATTCTCCCTTTACAGTAACAAATATCTCATAGGTTAATAGTTTTACTTGTACAAGTGACTTATCTTCATGGAACTTGGAATGACTTTGAGTGTCTCCTTGTGCCGGTATTCGTTTTCCACCACACTGCTTAGTTTTCAGTGATCAATCAAGTGCATGGCAGTAAAAAAAGCTGCCTTGTTTATTCAAATTATAGCTCCCATATAGTACAGATGACAAGTTTGTGTGTTCAAGCAAAAACTGTTCCAGACAAGGGGCAAAAGACCAATTGCTTGTGAAAATTATATTGCAGCGATAATGTATGTTACCCACAGCTGTGGCCTCTTGCTAGAGAGACTTCTGTAACGTAGATCATCCAGTGATGGATTTTGTTCAGCTCTTAACTGTTAGTAAAAGAATTAGTATGTCCTAAATTTGCATGTCTGGATAGTAAAAAATTCAATGGTTAACATTTTTTTTCACAGATGCAATAATGATTCTTTGGACTTTCAGATGTGATTTCTAGTCCTTGAGCAATTAACTTTGCTGCATCATTTGTCTGCCAATGCACTTCTGACCAGACAGATATAAAAGTAAGTGCCTGTCAGCTTCTGTGCTTCTTGCTGATGTGCTGGAGGGCTGTTCGCTCTCACAGTAACCACACCGAGCGTGACCTCAAAGGTGCCGTGAATTGCAGCCTCCCAAAATACAGTTTCCCATGCTGTAAGTGCAGCCTGTGTTGCTCCGTGCGGCTGCAACAATCTCAAGCATTGCTCTTTGCAGCTGACTTCTGCCACAAAAACCTTCAGATTTTTCTCCCAGATAACTGGTAAAGAATATCTGCTGGGACTTGCAAGCAGAACCAGGTTCTGCCGGGTAGACATACTTTAATCAGTTACTTGTGCATTCTGTAAAAATATGTATTCTGTAGGAGTGCTGCATGTTAGCATGAGTAGTTGTACTGGTTCAAGCAAAAGGTACAGCCAGCACAGTGACAAAGAATGGATCTGCGTAAGGTGAGTGCATAAAATGGCTCCTCCTTGTACTGTGCTGGCTCATCTCATCCCAGCTCATGGAGAAGTATGTTTTTGGTGTGTTCAGTGACCCTCAGCACTTCTCAACTTCCACAAAGTTTTTCCGTCTTCCCCTACTAGAAGTAAAAAATCTGACAAGGAATAGAACAGTTCAGTGACATTGCAGGGAGAAGCACCAACTGCTTATTTTCTTGGATTCTCACTCCTGTCTGGTCTCATTTTGATGTTTGTTCCTACATTGGATACTTCCTGTCCAATCTCGTTGTGTTATAGATTTGGCATATTTGCCTTCTCATTATTTCTCCAGACTGAAGAGGCCTGGATTACCTGACGGTGGAAGCTATGGGGAAGCTATTCCAAACCCCTCATCTTTCATGTTTTATGGTTGTCTTCCAGCTCTAGTTTTTTGAGATGCTGAGATCAGAACTGTGTAGTATTCAAAGTGGGGCAGAGCTATGTATTTGCACAGTATCATGAGATTTTTTTTCTTGTTTTCCTGTTTCTAACATATCTGTTCGCTTTCTGAGTGCTGCTGAGCCGTGAGCTGGCTCCTGAATAGAGCTACGACTTTCCTCCCCTCAGGATCTCTCCCCAGTGGTAACAGTCAGCTCCAGTTAGCAATAGTTAGTGTCGTTTCATGTGCGATTTATACGGATAAATAAAATGGTAAATGAAACTCAGCACCGTGAAGTCTCCCCTAGTAATTGATCTTCAGCCATGCTAATAACTTGGTGTTATCCATAGGATTTGCCACTAGTCTGCTTTCCTCCTTTTTGGGTTGTTTATGAATATGAACAGCATGAGTCCTGGTGTAGGCTTATGTGACATGTGTTACAGAATAATAATTATACTATATCATTACAACCTTTGAGATGTTGACAAGCTTATTTGGTTTTTATTAAGAAATAAGGTCATATTTTCCATAATGCTACACTGATTAGCGTTCATTTTGTATTCTGTTTGAATCTTTACTGCTGGTGGGTTTTCCAGCCTGCCAGGACTGAAATGCCAGAGCAGTGGAGCTCAGGGTGGAAGCTTCTTAGTCAGCCTCTGAGATCTTGTACGTAAATTATCTGTTTGTATAGACTTAGTCTGATTGCTTCAGTCTCCCACCACCATTACTGTTAAAATAGAAATAGTTTCATTGTCTCTAAAATATATTTATAATTTGTTCCAAATACAGAACAGAAATATTTACTGAATATTTCTGGCTCCATCTGACCTGCAGAGGTAAGTTTTAAAACAAGAGATAGCACAAAAGCAAAAACTAGTAAGATAATGTGTACAACTTTATTTCAAAATGCTGCTTTTGCCATCTTTAACAGATCTCCTCTGGAAACAACACACCTTCAGGGTTCTCTTTGACAATTTTATTGGGCTGCATTTTATCCATTTGAAGCCAGCGCACTGGGCCTTTCTTGTAGGCCAGGCTGGGAACTTATCAGGGTTAGTCTTGGCTTTCCTTTTGTGTATTCCAAAACGTTCCTCTGTTCACAAGGTTCATCGTGGTTCTCACTGTGATACCCAAAAGGCTGCTTGGGTAGGTAAGAACCCAGAGCTCCGATGAGCTCTCTTGCACTCCAGCTAAGCAGAGGTTAATTGAACATCAGTTTCTTGCTTTTGTGCTGTCCTGTCCAAGTGTGCATTACTGACTGAAAGGGCAAATGGTGCTTCTCTCACTCCAGAATTCACGTCAGCATTAAACCAACCCTCTACAACTGACGTTTGCATATTTGTTATACTTTTGAAACTGCCAAGGGTTCAGTAAAAACGTGCAGGATCTACTCAGGTGAAGCATCGTTCCTGTGAAAGAAACAACTTCGTATAGAAGCTCTGGTTCTGTTAAGCTCCTCTACTGAATAGTGAGGTGAAAATTCTGTTGAGTTTTTTTAAAAGGACACAAGCTCAAAGGAAATGCTGTACTGAATCAGATCAGCAGTCTATCCAGCCCGATATTCTGCTCTAGAAGTAGCAACAAGAGGCAATTCAGGGAGGCACAAGTGCCTGATCGCTTCTCCCTTTTCCCCCTCGCTATGCAGAGTGCTTGGATTAGAGATGTTAAAGGGCACACCACGAGCAACTCCTTTTAGTAAAAGTTGTTTAATCCCTCTTGAATCTGCAAATGCCACCTGCCTCCACGGCCACGTGTAGCAGCAAGTTCCTAGAATTCACTGCCTGCTATCTAAAGAAGAAACTCCTCTTCTGTTTTAAGTTGACTGAGCTTTACTGAGTGCTCCCTAGCTTCTAACAGTTCAGGATTTGGCGAGTGATGACCTGATCAACTAGCGCTTTTTTTAAAGTACATTTTTATTGCATTTCACACCCTCAGCCCTTCCCCTTTCCAAATTAAAGAGTTCTGGATTTTAAGTCTCTTATGGTAATGCCACTGTTCAAGCCTCTTAATCATTTTGATTATCTAAGCTAAACCTTACTCAATAGACACAAAACATGTGGTGATCTTCATAAGCACAACAGCTTGCAGTGCTGTCCTAGATCACCTTTACCCTCATAGAGATAATACAGAGTTTATGAAGCTGCATTTCTAAAGAATGGAAAAAAACACATCACCTTTGAACAAGGTCTATCACCTAAGAATTTTAGCAAAAAACTGGATACCCTGTTTTAATGAATACTCAATGTTAGTGCCTGTCTCTAATTGTGGGCCCTATTTAGGGCACGGTGCTCAAATGACTTCTTGTGATACTTGAAAATAAATACAAGATTTCCAGTTCCCATCCTCAGCTGTTGCTCATGAGTGGCATCACCACAAAACAAACCCTCCTACCTGTGTTCCAGAGCTTGGCATCCCCCGCACGCCAGGCGGGCTCTGCGGGGCTTCTTGCCAAAGCTGCCGTGGCTGTCGGGGCTCAGCACCTGCATGCGCAGAGCGGCATCTTGTGTGACCCTGGTGAACACAGTTCCATTGTTCTGACAACCCAGGCGTTTCAAGGGTTACAGGCGTTGTTTTTAGCACATGGGTTTTTTTTTTTCTCAGCAGACACCTGCCATCTTTTAGTGTGTAACCCATTTTAATTATTTCAATTTTTGCCTCAAATAACATTTTCTTTCATTGACTGTCTGGACTTATTTTCTTATCTCTACTTTTTTGGTAAGCTGTTTATTTACTTATTTATTAAAAAAAAAAAAGTTCAAGAGTTCCAGGTGAGCTGGTTAAGAACAAAAGAAAGAAATACCAGCAGAAAACCAACAAAGGCTGTTGGAGACACCATTTTCTCCATCTTATAAAACCAGCAGCTTTCAGTCCCTGGATAACAGTTTCTGGAAGATCTGCATGATGCAGAACAGTTTTTTAAACTGTGCTCTGATAACTTTTTCATATTGTCTATCACAGTAGTTGCAGACGGAATAACCTGGGATAGGGGAGGGTTGGTGTTTGTTTGTGGTCTTGTTTTGGGGTGTGTGTGTGTTTGTTTTTTAGCATTGCAGTGACATTTCTTTAACTCGCCAAAGGTGCTTTCTCTTGGTGCCCGCGTACATCGTGAGCGTGGCAGCCGCACTGGCAGTGACCTCTGAATCAGCTGTTTCTAATACACGGTTCTTTTAGAGTCTTCACGTGGTTCCATGATTAGCAGAGAAGTTGAAACTTGAAATACTTATTACAGCCTAATACAAGCTTTGAGATTGCTAATGAAAGCCTCGTTAATGCACTATTAGTGTATCATTATTTCCCTGTGGCTCTGTACACTTCTCTAGTGTGGCTCAGAGCGGGCTTTTCCAGTCCCTGGCAACTGGACCTTGCTGAGACAAACAAGATGAGCAAAGGGGAAGGAAGATTAAGTAGGAAAATAATCTTTAACATGCGACAGTTTCAACAGCTGTGTGTAATTTTCTGACGGATTCCTTAGTCTGTTTCCCTCTACTGTGCTACAAATGCGGCTGCTCAACTCTCTTCCTTTGTTTTTAAAGAATCCCTAGTGTTGGCGTGGGCTGGAGGAGAGGCTGAGCAGCTGTTCCTGGTTACCTGGGCGCAGGTCCAGCTGGGGGTGGGTCGCTTTGGGTGTCCAGTCCAGCCCTGCTCTGCACTGAGGGCTCTGAGCCCTCACTGGAGCTCATGGGGGCATCTGGAAAGGTTTGGCCACCAGTGTCTGCACTACTTCCCTGTGCCAAGTGAAAAGCCTCTTTGCTTGCAGCCAGCAAATGTGCACTGCCACCGCCCCAGTGCAGAGCAACGGGTGGCGTCCATGTGTGGGATGCAAGAGAAATGGGCTGTGTGACCCGTGTCCCTTCCTGGGGCACACACACCGCTGCCACGGTGGCACCCTCAGCCTGGGGACACGGGCTGCGTCACCACCGTCCTGTCCCAGGGCACACACAGCTGACATGGCAGTACCCTTGGGCTGGGGACACGGGCTGCGTCCCCGCTGTCCCGTCTGGGGCACACACACCGCACTGCCACGATGGCAGGCCTCAGGACACGGGCCGCGTCCCCGCTGTCCCGTCTGGGGCACGCACACTGCACTGCCACGACGGCAGGCCTCAGGACACGGGCTGCGTCCCCGCTGTCCCGTCTGGGGCACGCACACCGCACTGCCACGACGACAGGCCTCAGGACACGGGCTGCGTCCCCGCTGTCCCGTCTGGGGCACGCACACCGCACTGCCACGACGACAGGCCTCAGGACACGAGCTGCGTCCCCGCTGTCCCGTCTGGGGCACACACACCGCACTGCCACGACGGCAGGCCTCAGGACACGGGCTGCGTCCCCGCTGTCCCGTCTGGGGCACGCACACTGCACTGCCACGACGGCAGGCCTCAGGACACGGGCTGCGTCCCCGCTGTCCCGTCTGGGGCACGCACACCGCACTGCCATGACGGCAGGCCTCAGGACACGGGCCGCGTCCCCGCTGTCCCGTCTGGGGCACGCGCACAGCACTGCCACGACGGCAGGCCTCAGGACACGGGCCGCGTCCCCGCTGTCCCGTCTGGGGCACGCACACCGCACTGCCACGACGGCAGGCCTCAGGACACAGGCTGCGTCCCCGCTGTCCCGTCTGGGGCACGCACACGCTCGCTGGCACGGCGCAGCCTCGGCCGAGGTGACGGGGCTGCTGGGGCTCTGCTGCATCTCGCCTGGGCGGGGACTGGGTAGGATTCCCCGCAGGGATCTCGCCTGGGATCTCAGCTGCTATTTCAGGAAATAAATTCTTCTGCTAGGTGCAGGTTCAGAAGGGTGAAAAACAGTGTGGAAGGAGCCTGTTAATCCTATTTTGCCATGAGATTAATTGTTGTCATGTGCTATTGTAATTTTAATGCCATAATTCCTACCTCCTTAGAAAACAGATGTCCCTCAGTCTGACTGGCTGTGTTCCAGGACTTTGTCTTGCCCTGTTAACCATGGCGTTGCTAGAACATGCGCCTTTTCCCTCCCTCTGTAAGGACATGACACTGCAGAAGGGAGGCACTGTTTTCTTCTCCCAGTCTGGTGTTGCTTCTTTCCTGGGGAATCTGAGATGACATGCCTTCTATTTGATACTGAGAAATTATAATAGCCATTGTGCTAGAAAATCATTAATCTGAAGTGGAGTTAACAGGTATCATTAAGGGCTTGTGTCTAGAGTCTTTCTTTTGAAGCACCTACTTGTTTTCACTCTGTGCCGTGTAGTGGAATGCCTTGCTGCTCGATGTGGAAACTTCAGGGGATGGACTGTGTGCAGAAGCAATCAGTATTTCCTGATTTCTTACTGGGGCGGATGTGCTGCTGCAAAGGATCCACACTGGATCCCTATTCCATCTGTGATTTTTTTACTTTTTGCTTCATCGTGCTAGCATGCGTAAAGCAGCGACAGAACAAGTGAGTCAATTCCCGAGTTCAAGCTTTGGAAAACTAAGCACCACAAAGAAAATAAATTCAATGCCTGAAGACAGTCTCCTACTTTTATTTTAAAGCAAACAAAAGTTTTAGCTATTGTTCGTGTTTGGTTTTGGGGGTGTTACGATTTTTGTGTTGCACAGGCTTTTCAAGGTGTGCTGGTTTTTATTTGAATGCAAGCAGCCTGCTGTAAACCATGGGTAATTAGTCTCAGTGATTACCTGTGGTTAAAGCTGTGCCTCACTTCTAGGTTGAATTTGTTTATTGTGGTTTCCAGCCACTTTATTGCATTCTGCCTGTATCTCCAGGTCTGAGTTCTCTTCTGGAAGAAATCTTACTACCTGCAGCTGTCTTCTCTTCTTACCTCGTAATGCATTCTGCTGTATAAATCAGACTAATTTGGGGTGGTTTGACCTCAAACAATGCTTGTCACTGTGTTGGTATCTTTTCAGAATCTTAGAATCTGCCTTTCAAAAATTAAAACCCTAGACCAAAAAAACACAACCAAAAAACCAGAACAACCAACCAACCAAAAAAAAACCCCAAAACACCACAAAACCAAGGAAAAATGTAATGACCACATAATTGATCACCCTGTTCCTGTAGATGAACAGCCTGCAGTACATCCACAGCCAGCTCTCTGCACTGAGCTGAGCTCAGGAATGCTGTTCTCAGCTGTGAATATACCATTTTCTGAAATATAACCAACAGTGCACCAGTGTGGTGTAAATTTCTTGCTCTTGTCTGTAACTTGTCTAATCCAGTAGACAAATCAGATCAACGGTTTTGGTACCAATCAATGAGTTTCCAGTAACAATGAGTGCATTTTCTTGCGGGTAATTGATTCCTTGATAACAACAGTTATATGAGATTCCCCTAGAAATATCTTGAACAAATATCTGCTTCTCAGCTGTCCATCATTTGTTTTAACCTTCCCAATATAAGCTAACACTCTCCTAGAATGTGGAACTGTGTTCTTTCTTTCTGCCTGACAATACAAATGCACTGGGCCTGTCCTTGGCTTCCCATAGAACCATGAGTCATCCAGATCCTGATTCTTGCTTTGGGATGGTCAATGACTTGAGTTCAGGGATAGAATGGCTCCTAAAATTGCAGGGCATAGCTTATAATAAAAAATGTGATGGAGAGCAGGACTGTGCTGCACGCATGAAAATGACACATGCAGATGAGGTTTCTCTGGGTAATATAAGAGTTCCCACACGGTCCAGTGGTTATCACAAGCTCATTTCTTGTTTTCATCTAAGCGTGATTCTTTGACCTGCTGCCTCTAAATGCAGTACTACGGGCATGTGTGTTTGCTGAAGGAAAATGTTCAGCGCAGCCAAAGATTCCTGCTGTTCTGAGGGCAAGTGGTAGAGCGTGAGCTGTGGCCATAGGTGCATGTGTGGGGCTCATTGCTGCGGAGGCAGCAGAGCTGCTGTGACAGAAAACCTGGGATTGCGCTCCAGCCCTCTCCCTCCTTCAGTCCTCACTCAGGACTGTTGGTCTGGGATGCCGAACGGCAAAGCCGTGGGCACAATGCTAGCGGTACAACTCCTGATGCAAGCATACTTATTTGAGAATAAGCCTTCACAAACCAGATTGTGTTGACATAATTATTTAACTACAAATAAACTGATACAGTTATTTTCTACTCAAAATTAGTCCTCATACAAAACACAGCCAAAAATAATGCTTGGTGAGGTTTTCCCTATATTTTCTGTATTTTATCTTAACAGATAACTGACTTTCCAATTTCTTGAGTTTCCGAGATCGAAGCTCCTGGAGTTGAAATCACTGCAGTCAGGAATTCACTGGTAGCTATTCTAAAGCTAGAACTTGCTCTACTGAATTATTACTCTTGCTTCTAAAAGCAGACATTGTGGTTAAATGTTGTTGGCAATTCGTGGAATTCAAGTTCTTGAAGCGTATATGGAGGCAAAGAGTAAATAATAAGTGGGTTTGTCCTGCGACAGCCTTTTGAGTCCTCCAAGGAAAGTGGCGCTGGTGCATTGTCTGAACCAGTTCTGCTGAAGTATCTTCCTTGTATAAAGATCTGAGGCGTCAGGGTCTGTTTGAATGGACCTTGAGAGAAGATTAACCCTTTAATTTGATAGAAAAGGAAAATAATTATGAGATTCTTGGGGAATGGTTGGGCCTTTTCTCAGGACACACTAAAAGAAGCATATTTTGTTGTTTTGTTTTCTTTAGTACTTTCTATCCTGGTAGACCTGCCTGTTTTCTTGTTTGTTTTCTTTTTAAAGAAATGCTAAGTCGACACTGCTCTGTCCTTGAAGTAGCAGGTTGTGAATAGCACAATGACTTCGATTTCTCAGTCCTTCATTAAATGGATTTGGTGGAATGCATTTTGAATCCATTTAAAACAGTGATTTATTTTTTTTCCCATATGTGATATTGGTCTTTATCTGTAGAACTTTCTAGGACAGACAAGCTGGATGAGATTTCTCAGATTTAATTAGATTTCTCAGATTAAAAAAAAAAAAAAAAAAGACAAGAAAAGTATCCCTAAACAACACAATAGGACAAGGCCATGTTTTTCTTTCAGATGACCTGTTCTCAGTAGTTTTACTCATATTTTTATAAACTGAGGCCTGTTCTGGATTTTGCCTGCCTTCGCTTTGACAGTAGCTGTTGTGGAAACTGGTTATGGCTGCTCACAATGTTCCTTTGCCTTCAGGTAGGGGAATAGATGGGCTTTGACCTAATCCTAACTCTTTGCCTCTGAAATCTTATTGAGCACTAATGATTCTGCAGGAAAATCTGCAGCAGACAGTTTGACTCCTTTAAAGAAAGTTCTCCTGGGATCACTGATCTAAAGATGGAATTTGCTTGCACTTTTATTCCTGTTTCACGGAGATGAATAATTCAAAGTGGTTATTGATTTTATTTTATTTTATTTTATTTTTTTCCTCTCCTCTATTTGTTTTTCATCTCTGGTTTCATCTGAGCTGCATCCTTGCAAGAGCGCGTGTGCTGATCTCACCCTGCGGGAGGGAGCAGCGCCTGAAATGGACGTCCTGTTTGATCCATGGCTGAAGAACATTTGCTTATTTCGTGTCTTTTTTCTGTTCCTTGACCAGTAGGCCTTATAAGCAGCAAATAGCTGGTAACTGTAATATCCCAGGCATACAAAGAATTTGCTAGCCCTAGTTTGGAGGGACTAACATTTTCTCTCTTTAAATTCAAAATATGTCTGGAAGAACAGTTCCTGTTCTGTAATCATAGCATGTGGTTATTTCTTGTGGCATCTTTGCATGAGGTAGCAAATAGATCCTGTGGCTTTAGTTTTCCTGAGAATCTTTTGCCCGTGTTCAGGCTTGGATTCATTGTGAGCGCAGCCTCCCTACAGTGCCAGTTAAACCTGCGCGACCCTGACCAGCTCTGGGCTCTGCAGTGCCAGGAATGCGGCAGAGCTGTCTTGCACTGCTTACAGAAAAACGCCCGCATTTCAACATCTCTGTTTCCCGTTCTAAACATCGTGCTGAGGAGAAACATGAAGCGAGACTGGTATGGTTTACTAGAAACTGTGCCTCTTTTTAAGCAAGTCCTCCATATTCTTTGATACAGAGTCACATAAACATGACAGTTCTCTGAATATATTGTCAACTTTCTCCACGGTATTTGGTCTTGGAAATTCCACCTGTACTGCTGCCACTTGTAGATCCTGCTCTGTGCTCTCCCAGCCTTGCTTTGGTTTGCCAGGCTGAGCTCCCACCTTCCCTCGGCATATGGACTCATAGAATCATTTTGGTTGGAAGAGACCCTCAGGATCCCCCTCACATCTGCCTCTGGTTCCTGTTGCCTGTGTCCCTGATCCTGCTGTGACTGTGTCAGGACTGTCCTGGGGTGTCCCCTCTAGAGCAGGATGGTGTCTGTCACTGGGACAACTGACAGGACACCCAGTGGAACGGCGCTCCTGGACGACGCTCTCCTCCGCAGGGATGTCAGCAGCCTGTCTGCCTCTGTCCAGGCCTTGGAGACAGTTACACCAGCAAGCTCCCAGGAACCTGACCCTTCTCAGGGCAGCTGGTGCCTCTTACAAGACATTACTGGCTGGTTCTGAGAAAAAAATGTGTTCTGAGGCAGTTAAACATGTCTGGAAGAAAAAGGTACCTTCTGCAGGAGGAGGAATCTTGCACCGTATTTTGGCTCTTGTAGCTTCTCTCACAATGCCTTGGTTGCATTTCTTCCTTTCCCCTTCCCTTCCCCTTTCCCCTTTTCCCCTTTCCCCTTTCCCCTTTTCCCTTTTCCCCTTTTCCCCTTTTCCCCTTTCCCTTTTCCCCTTTCCCCTTTCCCTTTTCCCCTTTCCTTTTTCCCCTTTTCCCTTTTCCCCTTTTCCCTTTTCCCCTTTTCCCTTTTCCCTTTTCCCCTTTTCCCTTTTCCCCTTTCCTTTCCCCTTTCCTTGTACCTTCTCTTGCCGTGTGTCTGTGAGACGTGGGTTTGTTGTGCCTCTGTCGGGAGCCGCCCTGCGGGTGCTGATCGGGGACTGGAGCCGGCAAAACTGCTGAGCAGGTACGGCCACCCCACACACTGTGAGGAAAGGACGGACATTTCTTCAGGTAGAGACGTGCTGCTTATTGGAAACACCTTTGGAGAGGTCTTTCCTCGAGCTCAGTGTTATTAGGAAGACGCTAGAGTTCGATCCCAGTGTCGCTCAGCAATCCCTGGGGTTTGATCCTGGTCCTTGCTCGCCTCCGGGTGCTGGGGGGTCGTGCTGCTGTTCTCGCTGTGCCCCAGTATTTCCTCAGTCCCTCCTCTCGGCTGCTGTCTGGTCCGTCAGTACTGCTCATGCTTGCTCCAGTTTCACAGCCTTGATTTATAAACCTCTTTATCCTTTCCACCGAGAGTTCTAGACAGGTCGTCTTCTGTCGTTTTCCCTAAAGCTTTTGAGTTGCTGAGTTAAATTAGGATCACCATTTTTAAAACCTTATTTTCTGGGACAAGAGAGACCAGAGTGTTGCCACAGAAAACTCACAGGGTTCATGAATTTGTTTAAAGTAGGAATTGGAAAAGAGGCTGGTAAGAGGTGCTGACAGTCTCTCTGGACCTGCATTGGGGATGCTATTAGCACAAAAGTAAACCCGTACTTGGTGAAGAAAATTATAAAGAACTAAATGGAATGTTACCCTTGTGTTCTCAGGGAACAGAGCGATACTGGCAGGTGTTATCCTGATGTTGTTCTTTATCATGGTGAGGGAGGTTCTTACCAGCATCACTGTCACAAGCAACATGCCCCGGATCTGTGTAGGGCCCATAAATGATTTGGAGCATAGTGTCAATGCTGAAATAACAGAGCTGGCTGCTGATTTGAGGTTATTGATGGTCACTACATCAAGGGCTGGCTCTAAAGTGTAGCAGTGATCTCAACACTTGGCTACAGTCAAAAAGCAAATGGAATGTTAGGAACTAGAACAGTAAAAAACACCACAGAAAACATCATTATGCCCTTATGTTAGTGTACAGTGCTCTCAGTTCTTGAGTGTGTTGTGCAGTTCTGGTCCCTCTCCCTCTTTCCCTGTCTCACAAGGAATATTGTAACTTCAGAAAAGTGACTGGGATGATCAAAAAGGCTTCACTACAAGAGGGCACTTAAAAAACAACTGACCAAACAAAACCAAACGAAACAGCACCCTGGCAGGTCTCACCTTGTAGAAAATGCAGTGGAAGAGCAATGCGACAAATATGAGAATACAACTGCTCTAGTGAAGGTTAATAGGAAATGATTCATTTTTTACCCTCGTAACCTAAAAATTAAGGAATATCAAATAAAATCACTAAGCAGAAGTTATAAACCAAACAGACAAGGGGATGTAATCTTTACACATGATTCATCGCTAAGCAATTGCCACAGAGTTCGAAAGTACACATAGCTTCAGAAAGCAACAGAGCGGCTTGTTAAATTTCTACATAAAGATGCATAAACAACCTTTGTTGGTGAGTGAGGAGCTGAGAGGTGTAACTGGAGGTACATCACTGTCATGTCTTTTTTGCTTTTTCCCTGGCTGTCCACTCGTGGCTATGGGCTCGATGGCCTGACTCAGTGTTCCCATTCTACAGTTCTTAAGATTAAGGGTCATGAGAAGGTTTTTGAGGCCAAGCCTTGTCAGATGCAGGAGCAGGGATGCACAGGTGTGCCACTGAATGGGCTTTTCTGTGTCTTCTCCACTCTTCACAGGCAGGAATAAAGAATATATGGAAGTGTGGTGTGCTGTGTTCTGACGGCTCTCCCAACAGCTTTAATTAAAACTATCAAACCAAATTGAGTGAAATGATTGATCGTTACCTTACAGCTAACAGAGCTAGTTACAACAGCACCAAGAAGCAGCAGTATGAAGGAGCCCAGGACCAGCGAGCAGGCTTGCTGCTGCTCTTTGAGGCAAACATTTCAGAGGAGTGAAGCTTGGAATTCTTCCACTCTACATGAGTGACTGCGGCGTGGGAAGCTGAGCCGTTCTGCAGCCAGCAATGGGACACTCCCAGGCTGATCTGTGCACTGATCTGCTTTTCCACATCTCTCTGATCTGTTGTTTCACAGTCCTGGCTACTCTCAGAATCCATGAATTCCATGATGACAAGGCTTTGCTGAAGTCATAGGTAGTGTAGATACCGAACTCCATCTTAGTGGCTACGGCTACGGCCATTTGCCCATGGCCCCTTCTTCAGCATGTATAGAACTGTTCTTCACTGTAATAATCCCGATGCTGACACAAATCCAAAGGAAGTTTTACCTTTAGGTAGTCTTTGTAGTTTCCAGTAGACTCAATCCATTAGTTCCTGAATTAAACAAATGTAAATCCATATATTCTTATTCCATATTATGTAGTCAAAAAAATGTTTCACTGTCCACCAAAACAGAAAAAGGGTCAGTTCTACTCAGTTAAGGTCAGCTCTCTGCTCTCTTTCAAAGAAGACAGCAGGAACTTGTGCTCCTTTTCAGAACCCAGGCTTTTTTACCCGAAAAAGGTGTCTTCAGACTGAACCCTCACTTTCTTTCCAAAGTTGAAACCCTTTTAAGCATCTCAGTTGAGAATTGTACTTTCAAAGTATTGACTATTGCCTGTGTTTGTGTTGGTGACCTCCAGGTCACTGGCAGGGCCGTATGGCTTGCTGCGGATCTTTCAGAGAATGTTCCAACACTTTGTCCCAAGATTTGACAATCCAAAGGCATATATTGAAAAGAAGCACTGGATCACTGAACTGCAGTTGTTGCTGTAGTGCTGTGGCTGGGAGGTTGTGCTGGTCTGGTGACTGGAGGAGAGCTGTGTCCTTGCCATCTGTTCGTTGTCTGGTGTGACTGCCAGGTGAGCGGGTGGGTGCGGATCCACAGGGCTGTGCTGGGGGTGGGAGCAGAGCCCAGCAGGCTCTGGTCTGTCCCAGTGCTCACCACAGTGGCTCCAGCCCACTGCGGGTGGTTCCCAGCACCGCGGCAGAGAACTGGCATAATAGAGTGGCTGGTGTTACTGCCTGGGTGTTGGAACTGTCAGGCAGAAGACTGGGATGTGACAGATGTCATGGAGCAGCTCAGCAGCTCCCATAGCATGGAACTATTTTTTTTTCAATAGTTTGTCCCTTGAGAATTTTTTAATCTTTGGTGTTTTTACATAGGGTATTAAGATGGGGATGTGTCACCTGTTCAAAACATACAGAAACCGAAGATGTTTGATTCCAGTGCATTAGTTTTTCCTGAAGTTCACAGATATTTGCCACTGATTGGCACAATCTGAAAGCTACAGAAGAGAAGGTTCTACTTTTTTTTTTTTTTTTTTTTACCCCATCAAAATTCTGCAATATTTTTATTCCTGAGCATTCCAAGGTCTCTGATAGCCCCTGGAAGATCACTGGGAGGGAGACTTGCTGTAGGGCAGGCAGGACATCTCCAGCTTTCCAATTAATTCCAGGATCTAAAAGTGAGCTGGGATCTTCTGCAAGGCAGGCGGGGCACCAGCAGTTCTTTCAGTGCTTGCTATGAAAAAAGGTCACTATTGGCAACTGGTACCCACAAGGATCCTGGAATCCAGCTCCTGTCCCTGCACAGGACACCCCACAGGTCACCCCGTGTGTCTGAGGACGTTGTCCAGTCTCTTTTTGAACACCGTCAGGCTTGGGGCCGTGGCACCTCCCTGGGGAGCCTGTCCCAGTTCGCACGAGTTTGTCGAGTTTCACGCATTTGGAAGCACCGGCCAGAGTCCTGGTGCTCTCGGTCGCCCGTGGGGTGCGGGTGCCGCTCCCCGGCCCGCACAGGGTTAACCCCGTGCGCACGGGGGGGCGGGGGGCGGCTCCTCCCTCGGCCGCGGTGACTCCGCACTGCTCCGCACCGGCGCTGCCTGCGCACCGCGGGCTCCGCTCCCTGCGCGGCTGCTGCTCCGCGGCCGCTCCCCGGACGCGATGGTACGTGCGTTCCCGTGTCCCGTCCAGCCGGGCCGGGCTGCGGGGGTCCCGGGCGGTGGGGGGCGGTCGGGGATGAGAAGCCCCCGGCACCGCTGCGGAGGGTGGGTGGGTGCAGCAGTGAGTCAGCCAGCGCTGGCTTTGTTCTGGCGCTGATGCTGTTTGCTGCTTTGAAGAAAGCCGATGGACCAGGCGAGGACGAGTTATTCTGGGCGAGGTGACTGTAAATTCGGGTACCCGGCGAGCGGATTTAGCCCTGTTGGGCTTTGCTCTGCCTCGGCTCGGGCGGAGCTGCTGGGTCTGCGCTGCCCTCGCAGAGGAGCGGGAGGAATCTTTGCGGAGCACTCTGGAGCAGATGCGGTTTTCTTTCCTTGGAATTTGATCCTATGGGCGTAGGGAGAGTGACTGGTGGTGGAGGAGGACAGGACTAGTGACAAGAGGGAAAGGTGACTGCAGATGGAGCTTGCTTTTTTTTTTTTGGTGATCCGAGGACCTCGCCCCTTCTCAGCTGCTTGTGTCCTGAACTGAAACCGAATTCCCTGGCTGCTCAGCTGTTTACTGCACTTGTGTCATTAGCTCGAACACAGAGAAGGATGTATGGAGATGGATCTAGAGAATAATCTGGAGAAGATATTCTGCCTGTCAGGGATTTAAGGAGTCCTGCAGCATTATGATTTATCCCAGTGTGGTCTGTCTTGAAGATGGTGTGCTACTGCAGAAGGGACGGGGGTGGCACAGGGCATCTCACAGACGCTCCCTTTGGGCAAGGCTTGCTGAAAACCAGTATTAATGTCTGTATCACTGTGCAGCTCGGTGCTGAGGCTGGAATGAGGCTAATGCCAGGCAGGAGGGGGGAGGGTTGTTAAGGTGGACTGTCAGGCTGCTGGTTAGATGGGAGAGAGATACAGGGCCCCTTTGGCAGTTACTCTTTCCTTTGGTGCTGCACACCCACACACCAGTAGTCTTGAAGCAGCTGAAGTCTGGCTTCGAGCTGCTCAATGCTACATTCTTCCACTACAGGAAGCCAAAAAGCATCCAAATGCATCCAGTTAGTGGGGGAGGAAAAAGGGAAGGTTCTTGTAAAATGTGCGTGATGCAGTTTTTCTAGGGCAGCAGAGGAGATGCGGCCAGGCTTGGAGCTGATCTTCATCCTAGTAGGAGATAGGGAGGGATTTTCTGCTTTAGCAATGAGAACAGCAAGGTGCTTCCTTTTTCCTGGCAGTGGTCCTTTGTCATCCCTTACCCTGCTATATTTCCCCCAGCTTCTCCCTTGATGACGCTCTCCTGCATCACTGGTGGTTCAGTGTGACGATGACACCTTTGCAGTCCACAGACACAGGGCGTGATGTTTTCATAGTGTATGTTTGGCATCCTTTAGTGTTGCCACAAGCAAACACCTTGTTAAAAGTGTTAAATCATCTGTACGCCAATGCTAAAATATGTTGAAGTGTTTCAAAATAGGGCCTTTTATCTCTAGGGTCCAGAGCTAGAGGAGCTGGAGCAGGGTTTGGCATGTTGACCATGAATATCTGTCAGACGCTGCTGTTTTGGGTAAGAGAGAGAAGGAGGAGAGGCAAACCTCATTGACCAGGGCGGGAGCAATGAAAAGAAGTCAGTAGTGATGGCAACAAAAGCTTTCTTAATAGAGAAGAGAGGAGTCTGAGAGCAACCAGAGCAGGACTGTCAGCGTGCAGGGAGGGGAGAGCTGGACACATTGATCACAGTGAGCTGGGAGGGAGGAGCGTGGCTGCTGCACACTCGCACACGCAGAAACACGCGCACACACACACACACTGCGGCAAATTCTGCAGCTGGTGCCTGCTGGCTTATGACTGCAGAAAAACAAGCTCCAGTTTAAAGTCTCTGATCTCAGAGACGAGGCTGTTTCTATTCCGAGTTGCTGTGGTTCCGCTGTGAAAGCGCTGCAGGCTGGCGCTGCTCCAGAGCAACGGGGATTCCTCTGGCTTCTGATGGGCAGGGGCCCTTTTCCTGGGCAAGATCGGTACCCTCCCTGTCTCCCTGATGGTTCCATACTGGTTGGCTGCATCCAGACTACATGTCTATCCTTACGCCTTCTCCAGTAAGTAGCTATTGTACACAGTCCACAAGCCCTTTTTTTCCTTCCCTCCTTTCCTTTCCTGCGATCTGACGAGGCCAGGCTGTCAGATCCTCCGCCCTGCTCACATTCTACAGACAGAGAGATGTGTAGCTTTGCAGTAGTTTCTCTCCTGACAAAACAATCCATGTCCTGTCGTATCTTTTTGCCACTCTTCCTCATGTCAGTGTCCTTGGCACACCTGAGTCACATCCTCAGCAGACACAGTGGTAAATGAATGAAGGACTTGGCACAGAGGATGGTGATCAGTAGCCAGAACAGGCTCTCTGTGGTGAAAGCAAGAAGCTGTGTGTGCAAGCACAAGAGGTGCCATGTGTCTCACTTGAAGGAGTGAGCTGCACACCATGGTAAGGGTGTTCCACAGCACGAGGGTTGCTCAGCATGAGTTGCTATGGGACATGGTCTTGTGCTCTTTGTACGTGTTCATATGCAGACAATCCTAGGTAACTCCTGCAGTGGCTGCATCTCACAAAAGCAGAATAAACTGAGAGCCAGATAAGGATCCAGCAATATATCTTTGTGCTGGGTGTCTGAGGATAGAGATCCGAGTGGGTGCTGCTTCTGGCCACTTGGCTTGCCCAGCCAGGTATGTCATGAGCATTACCACAGCCTTTCCAGCACTAATTGATGGGGAGAAAAGAAAGACCTCCAGGCCCTTGAAAAGAGGTGCTGTGGGAGGCCAGGGAAGATGAGTTAGCACACGGGGACCTGACAGTAGCAGCTGGCTCAAAACGAAGGGTGTATCTGCTAACCCATGACGTATGCATTAGGCAAAATACCTGGGGGAGAAAGGCAGGTGACACAGACTATACATCAGCCCAGTGACTGTGGATGGGACAAAAGAAAGTATCACAGAATCATAGAATGTCCTGACCTGGAAGGGACCAACAAGGATCGTTGAGTCCAGCTCCTGTCCCTGCATATGACAAGCCCAAAACTCACACCAAGTAAGTTATGTGTAAATGAATGCTTAGAAATTATTTGGGGGAGAATTTACTGAGATGGGAAAGGAGGATTCATTTTTCTTTCCCCTCAAAAATCCTGAATTAGCTACAGGACAATGTCTTCTGGACTCCAGCATAAGCCTTGTAGCTGCTGACAGGAAAGACTGGAGAAAGTCTTGAGCTACTTTGGTTCTAACTTCTCAATTTCTTTTAGTTAGAGGTGCTTGGTTGAGTAGTATGAATCCCTCTTACAAATAGACAAGCTTTGTATTTGCCTGGAGTAAACACTTTCCCTTCTGCTAAAGCATTAAAAGTAACAAGTTTCTATCAGTTTTGTGAGAACTGGTGGGGCAGGAGGGTGACCCGAATCAGTGCCTGTTCTGTCTGGCCTGGGCACCCCCCTTGCACACCTGGGCACCCCCCTTGCACACCGGTGTCCCCGAGCTGCCGCCCGGGCGGGTGGTTGTGACCGTGGAGGAACTGAGGATATTCCAGTGGACTGCAGGGAACATGGGGAGCTGGGATTACTGCAGGGACACACAAAAAGCAGGCTTTGTTAATTCCGTGCCTTGCTGTGGCTTGTTTTTACCTTTGCTTCACTCTGAAGAAATGGAGATAAATTTCTACGTGTGCCGACTGGTGACTGTAGATCAGTTATCCTTCTCTTGTGCCTTCCCCTCCAGGATCTCAGAAGTTAGTACCGATGGAACAATTAGTTATGTGTCCAGCTCTTCAGGAAATCTCTGTCTTTCCGAGGCTTTACTCCCAAAGGAACCTGAACACCAATGCCCTCGGCCAGCAGGTTTTAGTTCTCCTGAGATGGGCCTTTAAGTCTTGCTGGACCAATCTCTGAAATGTACAGAATAGTACTGGGTTGGATTTTTTTTTTTTTTTAATGAAGAATGCAATTTTTGCCTTTCTGAAGAGCACCACCATCCTAGTTTCTGTGTTTTTAAAGAAATGAGTGAGCTTTTGAGAATAAACACTTGGATATTTCCTCTAAGAGGATGAAGGTTGAGAATCTCAAATGGAAGGAGGCATGTAAATCACAGAGGGGGTAGGAATTGATAAGCATGTCTGTTATCAGTATGTCCTACCGAATAACTTGTGTGTCTCTGCACATATTATTGTCTTTCATGAGCCTTCTTGTGAAGCACCAAAGTCCCTGGCGATTCACTAGGACCTACCTCAGGGCCCTAGCAGAAGGGACAGGCCTTGAAGCTTTGCACTTTGAAATAACTTTCTATACCCCCATCATTGTCACTGTACTCTGTGCTGTAAATCAAACCCCAGGAATCCAAACCATGCAGAGAATCTACCAAGTGGCAACTAGATCCAGGACTGCAAAGTCAAAATGCAGCAAAGACAGATGCGGGCAGAGGGCAACTGCTGTTCCCTAAGGGATGGCAGAAAACAGTGCTGTGCTTTACCACCCTGGCCACAGAGGGGCCACAGCGGGTTTAATAGCTGTATCTTAAATGGAGATGACATTCAGCAGGTCGTCTTCAAAACAAGCAGGTGAGAGGGAAGAAAAGGTACTTAGAATAAGACTGTTAACAGCAGGGAATAGGAAGGAGGTTTGAGGGGTCTAAACAGACGGTAGAAATCAGGGGCAGGAGCCTATTGCCAGGAATTTGGCATCTCAATAGGCAAACAGGAGGAAATCTCAGCATTATTTCCTTACTTGTGACAGCCATTCCCTCCTTGATACAGCTAAGTTCTCTCTGCCTCAGGCAGCATGCTTGCACATTTCATATCGAGCAGTCGTCAAAAAAAAAAAAAAAATCAGAGGGAGAAATAGAACAGATCATGATCTGTACCTCCAAGTCAGTCAGAGTCAGCATTACCCAGATACTAGGAGAAATGTGCAGTTTTTTTGAATCTGTGCTATGTTCTGGCTGTAGGAACACGTATCCTGTGATGGATGTTCTTATTAAAATTAAGAAATGAGCAGCTGTCCAGCTCTGTGACTTACAGGAGTCTTCAGCCCTGAAAAGTGGAACAGGGCGGCTGCCCCAGTGCCACAGGGACAGGTTGGTGGGAGCCTCTGTTCAGGGGCTGGCAGCAAATCACAGCTGAAGCTCCGCCGACAAGGAAAACATGAAACATTAACTTGGCTTCCAAAGGGACCATTCATAAGTCTGCCAGGGGCTGGTGGAGTGAGGGCATCAGATAAGAGGGTATCTTACAGTGTGTTTAGGTTTCCTTTTGTGGGCTTAGCTGGAGACATTTCAGAAGTTGCAGCTCAGCTCCTCACAGCTGGGGATGATGCCCCGTGCAGAGCTGTGCTCTGAGTTCATGTGAATACCCATTTCACAGCAAAGCATGCGAGGTCCTCTCGAGTCAGCAAAGCTGCTGAGGGGAGCGGAATCTCTCGGCACTGATTCTGCACCTGGCAAACTAGATAGAAGTGCTCGTCTTGTCCATTACTGCAGCTCGGTGGTGTAACTTCCAGTTCAGGGGCATCTAATGCACAGCCGGGAATGGTAACTTCTGGAAATAGATAGAGCTGTTTCCAAAGGGAACGTGTGTGTCTTCAATTAGTGGTTCTAAAATGGATGAGCTATCGAATTGCTCTTTAGCATAAAAGTGAGACAGTATGTGCAATTAGGAAGCAATGAGATGGTTGCTATGGTTGGCACAGTATAGAAATAGAAGTTGCCTGGGAGAGAAGCCGTAGATGGCATGAAAATATCACAAGGAGAAGGGGAGATAGGAAAGTACAGGCAAATGGTTCGGAGGAGTATCTGCTGGGATGTGGGGAGTGCCCACAGCCTCCCATTCCATAAAGACTATTTCACCTCTTCCTATTGCCCTGCTGCTGGTTCACCCTTGTAGTAATTCCCAGGAGGTGGTCAGTCATTTTGCAGAGCCTGTTCTTACCCTTAAGCACGGCCAGTTCTCCTGACATGCAGTAACAGTATCGTAAGGTAAGTTATTAAATATCTCCAGTTAGATCCACAAAAAAGGAAACCTGAACATGCTTTCAGACGCTTCAACCCTCTCCATCCTGACAGACTCAGCAGCAGTTCTGGAATCCAGATCTTGTTCTTCTTCAACCCGGACCATTCTGTGCCCCTCCTGCTTTGTGTAGGTCTCCACACCACATGCTGCTGGTTTTGACAGTAATTAATTTAATTGGTTATGCTTTCCCATATTCTGTAAAATCTGTTGCTGTCTGGTCCTCTTTGGACCCTCCCGACTGGTCACTGCTGTGTTTTCCTTTGTCCTGTGTGGTTCTTGGTGGCTGCTCCTGTTGAGAAGTCTCTCTCCTTGGAGCTGTCTGGCTGATGCTGTCTTCCTCCTGTACCTTTTTACGCCAAGGTCTCTACTTGCAGAATTCTGCAGATTTTAATGCTTTTTCTCTGCCTCTGAGCTGTTCGAAAGTTTGCACTTACCCTGTCCCAAATCCGCCGCTCTCTCATTTCTCGATCTTAGCGCTTCATGGCTCCTTTTAGAGAGAGAGTTCGGTTCTGCTGTTGTTTCCCGGAAGCATATCTGTGACCAGTTTGTCCTCCTGAAGACAACTGGATAGGCTCTCTAGCTGGAAACAGAAGGTGTCCCAGCTCCACTCTGGCTCACGCGGTGCTCTCGTACGTGCTGCGCCCCCCCGTGTGCTGACCCGAGCGCTGGGTCAGCCCCCGCACGCGCTTCCCCACGCACAGACACATCGGGACACCCCTGATCTCCACGGGGTTTGCAGCCTGTGCTGTTATATTCCTGAGTGGCTGCTCTTCCACCCTCCTCCCAGCTTCAGTCTAACTGGAATATGGGTAATAGCGGTAAATGTACCATGTGTATCCGAAATACCCATCAGTCTGTGGCGGGGACATTAACTAAAGCTAAAACCTGGACGTTTCCCCCTGTGAAGAGGCTGCAGTCGATGTGGGCGTGCTTTCGCGTCTACAGCCCCTAGGGGATGCTTTCCTTCACAGAAATATTTGCGTTACCTCCACTGTCTCTGCGCACCGCTTCGTGTTCTCCTGCCCCTTGTAACTGGTTATTCAGTTTCTCCAGATGAAGTGTGTCTCCTATTGCATATTCACAGGGCTTTATTTCAGTGGTGTCATGATTTTAACTACAGGACTCAGCATCCCAGTTTGAAAAATCATCACACAGTGTTTTGAAACTTCCGTAAAAAAAAAAAAAAGTAAAAAAGAAAACAAACCAACTTTCATACATATGATAATACTTTCCTCCTCAAACAACGTTGGCTTCCACCTGTTTTCTAAGTATAGTTTAAAATCCCTCATTTTCTGTCCTGTGTTTCAGCTGTGACCCATGTGGTGCTCGCAGGTCCCATCCGTCACTCCACAGGACAGCACAGAGCTCTGCCCTCGCCTTCCCTGCAGGGACTCAGCGCTTTGCTGCAGCTTCTTGCCTCTCAATTTTCAGCTGATTTTCATACTCCCACTAAAAGTATATTTTCCCTTTGCTAGTACACAATGATTTTCTTTAGCTAAGAGAAAAACACTAAGCAAAATCTCTAAGGAGAAAGAACTTTAGATTTAGCCATTTATAAATCAATAGATACATATTTATCTATCTCTGCGGAGTGTTTGAAGACCTAAAAATAAAACATATATGAAATAAATCTTTACTGAAGACTTTTTCAGACCATGAGAGGCAGGACACTTGCTGGCGGATCACGAGGCCCTGCCTGAAGCCAATTCGTCATTCTCAGTGGTTGAATCACACTAGAAAGCTAAAAGTTCATCATTTTCCTAGTAACGTTTTAATGAGAATAAGTAGTTCCCGTAGCTGTGATGTGTTGTGAATAGAAGCGGGGGAGGCGGAGGGGCAGCCCCTCCAGCTGTGGCCACCAGGGCGCTGGCTGTGCCCCTGGCTCTGCTCATCTCTGGAACTGGAACAAAGGGCCGCATGTGCCCGGAATTGCTGGGATCCAACAGCCCAGCACCCGTTCACACCGCAGCCTCCCCCCAGCACTCGGAATATCTGTTAGTCTGTTCTGGGCAGTCTGCACCAGCTCCAGCTGGAGTCCTGCCCTGGTGTTTCTCCACTTGTCTTGCCTGAAAGTCTCATCTCATCCGACCAGGGCTGGGGTGGAAACAGCACGTTGAGTGTAGGCATGGATGGTAACAAATGGGAGGGTGTTTCAATAGCCAAGACAAATGAAAACATAATCACGAGAGCCCAGAGAGCAAAGTGGTCATGCCAAGAAAGAAAAAAGAGGTTTAAATGGAGGAAGTGCAGTAACCTTATCATATCTTCTCAATCAAAACAGATGCTGAACTCAATATAGCCATTGTTGTCTGAAAAAAAGAAAACCAACCCTGGGAGCCTGGGATTCTGTGTACGTAAAGAAATAGAGTATTCTGAAAAGAATTTTCTTAAAGTTTTTAGGGAAAAGAAAGAGAAATGAAAATAACTGATGGATTACTGCAAGTTTAAGACAAATCTTTAATTGCTTTTATCAATAATTTTAGCTGTTATTTCACTCTAACAAATATATTGTTTTAATCTAAAAGCCTTAATATTTTTATTTGAAATAAAACTACTTTTTTCTTAAAGACAGTTAGTAAAACATTGTTAGTAAAACAATTTACTGTCGCAACCCACATAAGCACTACATCAACTTTGGAATGTAATTTCCAGGCCATGGAAAGCAGCCGGGACGGTGGGTGGTGCCGCGTGCGGACCCTGAGCAGCTGCCCCGCTGCTCTCCTGTCCCTCAGCTGGTTTGGAAGGGGCTGTCCCGGGGTGTGATGGTGGTTCTGTCCTGCGTGGCTGTGTCCCCAGGCACTCGTGTCCCTTGGCCAGGGCAGAGGCTGATGCTGGCACATTCTAGGGTCCCGTTTGTCCTCGGAAGGTCAGTCCGGAGCGAGACGGAGCGTTTGCTTCCCGTGCCGCGGGTGCTCTGCGCTGGGCCAGGCTCTGCTCCCGGCAGCTGCATCCCTCTGCCAAGAGAGGGATTCGCAGTTTTCTTTAAAATTGCATTTGCCCAGAATCTTTCCTTTCTAGAGCCCACCACAAATTCCCACGCGCTGTTCAAATCTCTTCAGCCCACCCCTCCGCGGGGGGTTATTTCTAAGGTTTCTGCGGCCCCTCCTCTGGGCGGTCTGAGCGCACGGGCAGCGGGAGGTGCGTGCGGGCGGCCCCACGCCGCTCTGCGGCACGGCCCGCTCGTGCTGCCCGTGCTGGGGTTGCCCGGAGGTTGCCCACAGCTGTGAAATAGCCTGAATGTGTCTTCTGACCCACTGTAATAGGTTGGGGCTGCCACTCCCGCAGTCCAGCAAGGGTGCCCAGGGACGGAGGAGCTCAGAGTTTCTGAGATGCACAAGTCTGTAGGTAAGGAGGACCTGAATGGTGAATTCACAGTTTCTGGCTGTCAGAGCAGTCTGTCTATTTTTTAACTCCTGAGCCCACCTGACCAGCTGGCACAGCTTCCAGATCTGCAGCAGCCAGAGACGGTCCCACCAGCCGCACGCCGTTGGGTCTGCGCTGGGGCGTCAGTGCCGGCTGCTCTTCGGCGCTGGGAGGTCGTGGCTCCAGCAGAGCAGATCTGTCCCCTCCCGCCCCCTGAACGCCGCGGGGTCCCTGCTCTGGCGAGGGGTGGTCGTGGGGCAGGACACAGGCGGGTGCATTGCACGGGCAGGATGAGAAGCAGGACCCTGAGCTGAATTCCATGCAGGACTGTCTCTCTGGTCTCTGTCCCACGGGCTGTATCTTGCTGTATTCGGGGCAGTCCTGGCGTGTTTGTGAGTGCACGTGTTGTTTCATTTTCTCTGAATGGACACCACTTGGGGCTGGATCCTTTTTTTTCCCACTGCCTCTGAAGAAGCTGCAGTCAAAGACTTTGCAGCCTCAGAATGAAGAGTCAGTGACTATCCCGGCATTGTGACATCATTTCAGAATGAGGGAAATGGCAAACGGCTTTTCAGCTGCGCTGGCTCATGTTCGTTATGCAAATATATGCACTTTGAGAACCCTCATGTGTGGTTCGACCGTCTGCAGAGCTGGAATTTTGTTCAATAGGGCATCAGGAAGATCATGTAATACAGGCCTCAGCTCTTTGCTAAAGTGTAGCAAAGGTGCTGACCCATAGCGGTATCTGGGATCTTCTCGGGAGAAGGGTCTTTTCAGAAGTGGCCCCCTGAAGAGATATGATCCTAACATCAGGCAGGAGATCAGAAAGTTAGGAAGAGTTAGGTTTTAATCACTGTGGCTTGTGTGCCTTGATAACATGTCCAGACTGAAACTCTGGTATTTTTTATCAATTTACTATTGGTGTTTGCTTTACAGGTAGAACCTGGCCTGGTAAACCCAAATAATCTGAGGGACAAAGAAGGCAAAGGGTGTGGGAAGGGCACGGGAGATAAAGAGGATGGCTGAATTTTTAGATGACTCAGTTACTTATATCTAGAAAAGACTGTGAGGAATTTCTGCAACTGAACAGTCATCATGATGTCCCATTAAAGTCATTATCAAAAATTGCAAAATCAAGCACACTAGAAAAATTAAACCTTCCAGACTGTCCTCAGTTAATAGTGTCACGGCAGGGCAAAATTTGGATGTCACTGTGTACCCATAAGTAAAGATCTTTATTTGGTGCAAAGCTAGTGTCAGGTTATGTTATGATGCATGAAAAAATAGGATAGGGAATAATACAGAAAATACAATTATGTCACCCTGTGAATCTTCAGCGTTTTTTCTCATCTATACTTCTGCTCTTGCTCATTCTTATGGCTGTAGCAGAACTAGAAGAGTTTAAGGGCCAGGTGACAGTGGGTATGGGGACGAGAGAAACTCTCCTCTCAGGGAACAGGTGGTGAAGAGTGGAGGTTTCTGCCTTGACGGGGCACGATGGATAGAAACGCTCTCTGGGAGCGCACAGGCATTGTGGTGACTGCAGTAATCGGAATGTGCCTGAACACACAAAGTGAAGATTCGTATAAAATGAGAAATTCAACGCTAATGGAATTTACTCCCCCAGTTGCCTGGGGAGAGGAGACTTAATTTGATATAGCAGCTTGTGAGCAGAGTTTGAGAGGGCAGAGCAGGGTCAGGATCTGTGTTCAGAGAGGTTGTGGTCAGAGCCATGTTCAGGTGTGTGTTCGGGCAAGCTGTCCTCAGGAGTCTGAGGAGGATATTCCTCCTACTGGTGAATGTGACTGAGGAATTTTGCTATTTGCAGTGGCATTACCAGGCATCCATTTCACTGCAATAGGGCTCTAGTAAGGACAATTATCTGCCAGTGACCGGAACAGTGTGCTTTCAGTCCCTGTGTCTGCAATGTCAGCTGCACCGCTACTCATGTCTGTCGCATGTAACATCTGTCAGTGAGAAGGATGCGTCCGTCCACGTGTTTAAATCCTTTGCCTGTGCAGCTGCTTCTGCGGGGCCGTTTGGTGGAAGCAGCCAGCAAAGGGCTCCTCAGACCGATGAGCACTTGGACTCACGGGTGTTCCCTGGGCTGGGCACAGTGAGTGTCTGCACTGTCACACCGGCTGCTGCTGTAAACTGCGGGGCAGCCGCCGCGGCCGGGCTGTGGGCAGGGGCTGAGCTGGGAGCAGGGGCTGAGCTGGGAGCAGGGGCTGAGCTGGGAGCAGGGGCTGTGCTGGGAGCAGGGGCTGTGCTGGGTGCAGGGGCTGAGCTGGGAGCAGGGGCTGTGCTGTGGGCAGGGGCTGAGCTGGAAGCAGGGGCTGAGCTGGGAGCAGGGGCTGTGCTGTGGGCAGGGGCTGAGCTGGAAGCAGGGGCTGAGCTGGGAGCAGGGGCTGTGCTGGGAGCAGGGGCTGAGCTGGATGCAGGGGCTGAGCTGGGAGCAGGGGCTGTGCTGGGAGCAGGGGCTGTGCTGGGAGCAGGGGCTGAGCTGGATGCAGGGGCTGAGCTGGATGCAGGGGCTGTGCTGGGTGCAGGGGCTGTGCTGTGGGCAGGGGCTGAGCTGGGTGCAGGGGCTGTGCTGGGAGCAGGGGCTGAGCTGGATGCAGGGGCTGTGCTGGGTGCAGGGGCTGTGCTGGGTGCAGGGGCTGTGCTGTGGGCAGGGGCTGAGCTGTGGGCAGGGGCTGAGCTGTGGGCAGGGGCTGAGCTGGGAGCAGGGGCTGTGCTGGGAGCAGGGGCTGAGCTGGGTGCAGGGGCTGAGCTGGGTGCAGGGGCTGAGCTGGGAGCAGGGGCTGTGCTGGATGCAGGGGCTGTGCTGGATGCAGGGGCTGTGCTGGGAGCAGGGGCTGTGCTGGATGCAGGGGCTGTGCTGGGAGCAGGGGCTGTGCTGGATGCAAGGGCTGTGCTGGGAGCAGGGGCTGAGCTCTGGGCAGGGCTTGGTCTCCCAGCCGGGTCGGTCACTGTGCTCTGACTCACAGACTGCAGTTCAGCCAGGGGTCTGTGCGTTCTACTTTAGTGAATCAAGAACAGTTTTGGCTTTTGGCATGCATGTGTGTGTGCAGTGACTCAGTGTTTCTGGAAATGGCCTGTCTGGCTGTGCTGTTGGATCCTCCTGAGAACCCACTGCTGCAGCTGGAGAAGGGGAATCTGCCCAGCAGGGACCAGGAGGAAAGCTCTGGGGGGCTGCACTGCCCCAGAGTCACAGGATCATACACTGCGGGTTGGAAGGGACCTGTTGAGATTGTCTAGTCCAGTCCCACCTGCGCAAGAAGGGCCAGCTAGAGCAGGTTTCCCAAGTGTGGATACTCCACAACCTCTTTGTACAACCTATTCTAGTGTTTTTCCACCCTCACAGTAAAAAAAGTGGTTTGTTGTGTTTAGATGGAATTGCATGTGTCTTAGTTAGTGCCTCTTGTCCTGTCACTGGGCACTACTGAGAAGAGACTCTGACTTCTTCTTCATTCCCTCCCATGAGGTATTTATACATATTTATAAGATCCCTCCCCCATCCCAAGCCTCCTCTTTTCCAGCCTAAACAGTCTCAGCATGCTCAGCCTCGCCTTGTATGACAATGCTTCAGACACTTAATGATCGTCACGGCCCTTCACAAGGCTCAGTACTTCACCGTTTGTCCCTTCCAGGTGCCAGCTGCTGCTGCCCCACAGCCTGAGCCCTTCTCTTTCTTTCATGTGTGAAGGGGACAGCCCCCGCGGGGCGAGAGGCGAGCAGAATGCTAACCAGCAGAATAAAAACCCAGCAGAATGCTAACCAGCAGAACACGAACCAGCAGAATAAAAACCAGCAGAAGGCTGACCAGCCAGGCTTTGTTTGCCAGCCGGTCCCCGAGGGCCCTCCTGTCACCCAGCACGGGAGGAGGCTGTGGGTCCGGCCGCGTTCCCAGCGGCCAGCGGTCTGTCCGGGCTGCGCGGGCAGCGAGGCAGCGGGAGCTGGAGTCTGGGCAGTGGCTGGGGTTCCACTTTGTCCCAGACCCGCTGATGAGAACTGGAAGCAAATGGTTTCTGCTGAGGATGCTCTGAGCAGCGGGGGTCCCACCGTGGGGTGAGCTGTGCAAAAACTGTGCGATGCAGCAAGGAACAAGGTGCTGCTTCTGTTCACTGTCAAGTGCCAGCAATGCCCTTCAACTATCGTTACCTAAGGATGAGTGGGGTTTTCGCTTCTTTTGGCTGCAGCGCGTGCCCAGAACAGCCCTGGGCCCTTGCCTGCAGCACCTCCACCCCACGTCACCCCACGCAGCGGCTCCCGCCACGCTCCACAGACCACAGCACGCGGCAGAAATGCCACAGAATGCAGTGCCAGCGTTTCCTTCGCACAGCGATGGGTTTGTTTTAGTCTGGAGAGACCATTTTTAGACAAACCGAAAGAATACAAGTTCAGAAACCAGCTAGAGATGCAGAGTATAAATAGTTCTGCTGAAGCCTGAAGTGGCACTAATTTGGGGCTGAAAGTTGCCTCCTGGGCTTGTCTGTCTGGTTTATACTTAACTGCTGGCAGCCAGAGTAAAACATCCCAGTAAAGTGAGTTTGATTAAAGCTGTACTGAGTATTTGCCTTTCTCTGAGTTCTTTTTGTGTCCTTTTGTTATCTTTCTTTGAAACGCCAGTTTGATCAAGGTGTTTTAGAAGGATCGAGATCTGCCTAGAAAGAGCTGATGGGAGGTTGTGGAATAGAGATGATGGAAAGAACAACATTGTCAGAGAGCAGCAGTTGTCTGGAAGATGAAAAATAGAAATAGATTGTCTATTTGCAGTGAAGATCTATGACCCTCCAGTCTATATGAGAGGTTAAAGCCTATAAATTATACATTCCAACAGTTAAGCTCTAAGTGCCTGGCTTGCAGAGTGGATGTAATGTCCAGAGGTAGGTATTTGCAAAGACCAGAATCCAAAAATGAATGTGCTGCCTGCAGTGTCCAGGGAGCTGCTGCAGGCAGGTCTGCACATCGTCCACTTCCCGAGCCGTGGACGCGGGCACACGGCGGCTCCCGCTCTGCCTTTCGGGACCACAGGCACTCACCACTGCTCTTTCTAATAAATTATTGGGGCCCAGACATTATGTCAATATTTTGCCCAATATCCATGTAATGCCTGTGCCAAGAAAAGCACACAAACTGCTTTTTTTGTTCTGCCAGGCTCTTGCTTGCTCTTCTTTGGCTTTTCCTTTTTGCCTAAATCTATACGGAGAGCAGAGTCCTGTTTGGGTGCATTCGTGACTCACAGGAGGGAGACAGGAGAACAAGCATTCATATCACATCGGTGGTTCCCCTAGCAGCAGTTTACTGCTAGGAGTGCATGTTTGGATTAAAGAAAAGCACTTTGTAAGAGAAAAAAACTTATTAAGAGTGATGAGAAATTGGTTATTACTGCTGCACTGCTCTAATGAAGGGTGAATTGGCCTGCACCAGCTGGCTCGCAAAGCCCTGCGGTGACTCAGGCTTGGACAACAGCCAGAGGTTCCTCTCCATGGTGGCTGCAATAGGTGAGATACTTCTGGCTGGAGGGGACAGCTGGTCTGTGCCAGCGCTTACGGGCGCAGCTTCTCTGCCACGAGCGGCAGCTTGATGTGCCTGGCACTGTGGGCTTCAGAACACCCTGGAGCTGAGTTGCAAATAGTGCTGATCCAGAACTAGACCTTTTTCCTTGTTACTGAAAAGAGTTTGCTTTGTTCTGTGAGACCCAGGTATTACATTTGGTCTAGAATGCAAGCTGAAGCCTTGCAATCACACCCATGCTGAAATGGAATTTCTGAGGCTAAAGCATCCGCAGGCAGATACTGTCTCATCAGCTTCTTCCATGCAGTCTGAACTCTTGCCTCTCCCCAGGCCAAAGAACCCTCCATCACCGGAGCGACACCCTGGAGACGGTGATCCTGGTGAATCCCAACGTGGACAGCATCGTGTCCGAGGTGAGGACCAGTTGCTAGCGGGTTTTCCCCCATCAGCTCTCCTGCCCTTTGCACCTTCTGGAGAGTCTGAATGTGCTGCCAGTCCTCTGCGAGGTGTGGTGGAGTGGCCAGGTGTTCTGGTCTTGACAACAAGATGTACACAGTAACCAGTATTCTGTGGCTTAATTTAGTGCTAGACAAAGAAACACAGGAGACTGGTCTGTGTGTGCTAGCCCTTCAGGAATGAGCTGCTTCCTGGAAGAGTTAGTGCCTTAGAATTGCGTGAATTTTAAGGATTTCTCAGGAGCTCGAAGAGTTTCCCACCAAACAGAGTGGAGGGGTTCTGAATCTTGAGCATTCAAGTTTGATGAGAGTCTAAATGTGCTGTGCACGTGGCAGCATAACACCAAACGTTTTGTCTTGGCGTTGGTCTACTCCGTCAGTGTGAATGAGTACATGACGTGGAGCTGTGTCTGCCAGGCACCAGCCAGTGTCTTCCCTCTTCAATAACCTGCTCTCTCGTATGTAGAAAATCTATGTTTTGGCTATTTGTGGATAACGTATAGGTGTCTCTTGTCCATGTGATTGGGTTTCTTGGTGCTGGGGAGGAATACAGAAAACTTTCTGACTGCAACGCTCTGTCTTACGGTAACAGGTCCGCTCACTGGTGTGTGATTCATCAGCCCACAAACTACTGATCTTCTGTGGTCAGAGCTCTGACCAGGAAGGAGACTTGATCCTGCAGACGGGGACCTTCACCTACCAGAAGTTTGCTGAGATACTTTCAGACCCGGAGGTGAGTGGGCAGTGACCCAGCATGTCCCTCCTGCCACAGGGAGCGTGGCAGAGCGATGCAGCCCGTGCCGCTCCCTCGGGTGGATCCGCAGAGGGACGGGCTTGAAATCCAGCACAAAATTGCACATCACAAATAAGTCGTGTATAGTCACAGAATCACAGAATCACAGAATGTTAGGGATTGGAAGGGACCTCAAAAGATCATCTAGTCCAATCCCCCTGCCAGAGCAGGAAAACTTAGGTGAGGTTACAAAGGAAGGCGTCCAGGCGGGTTTTGAATGTCTCCAGAGAAGGAGAATCCACAACCCCCCTGGGCAGCCTGTTCTAGTGTTCTGTCACCCTCACTGAGAAGAAGTTTCTTCTCACATTTAAGTGGAACCTCTTGTGTTCCAGCTTGGACCCATTACCCCTTGTCTTACTGTTGGTTGTCACCGAGAAGAGCCTGGCTCCATCCTCGTGACACCCACCCTTTATATATTTATAAACATTAATGAGGTCACCCCTCAGTCTCCTCTTCTCCAAGCTAAAGAGACCCAGCTCCCTCAGCCTTTCCTCATAAGGGAGATGCTCCACTCCCTTCATCATCTTTGTGGCCCTGCGCTGGACTCTCTCCAGCAGTTCCCTGTCCTTCTTGAACCGAGGGGCCCAGAACTGGACACAATATTCCAGATGAGGTCTCACCAGGGTAGAGTAGAGGGGAAGGAGAACCTCTCTCGACCTACTAACCACCCCCCTTCTAATACACCCCAGGATGCCATTGGCCTTCTTGGCCACAAGGGCACAGTGCTGGCTCATGGTCATCCTGCTGTCCACCAGGACCCCCAGGTCCCTTTCCCCTACACTGCTCTCTAATAGGTCATTCCCCAACCTGTACTGGAACCTGGGGTTGTTCCTGCCCAGATGCAAGACTCTACATTTCCCCTTGTTATATTTCATTAAATTTTTCCCCGCCCAACTCTCTAGCCTGTCCAGATCTCGCTGGATGGCAGCACAGCCCTCTGGCGTGTCAGCCACTCCTCCCAGCTTGGTGTCATCAGCAAACTTGCTGATAGTACACTCAATTCCCTCATCCAAGTCATTGATGAATATATTGAACAGTATTGGTCCCAGAACTGACCCTTGAGGCACTCCACTAGATACAGGCCTCCAACCAGACTCCGCCCCATTGATCACAACTCTCTGGCTTCTCTCCTTCAGCCAGTTTGCAGTCCACCTCACTACCCGATCATCCAGTCCACTCTTCCTCAGTTTTGCCGTGAGGATGCTGTGGGAGACGGTGTCAAATGCTTTGCTGAAGTCAAGGTAGACCACATCCACTGCTCTGCCATCGTCAATCCACCTTGTTACGTCTTCATAAAAGGCTATGAGGTTGGTCAAACACGACTTCCCCTTGGTGAAGCCATGTTGACTGTCCCTGATGACCCTCTTATCCTTGATATGTCTTAAGATGGCACCAAGGATAAGGTGCTCCATCACTTTCCCAGGGATGGAGGTGAGGCTGACCGGTCTATAGTTGCCCGGGTCCTCCTTCTTGCCCTTTTTGAAGACCGGAGTGACATTTGCTTTCCTCCAGTCCTCAGGCACCTCTCCCGTTTCCCAAGACTTGGCAAAGATGATGGAGAGCGGTCCAGCAATGACTTCAGCCAGCTCCCTCAGCACCCGCGGGTGCATCCCATCTGGACCCATGGATTTATGGATGTCCAGATTGCTTAATTGCTCCCTAACCCAGTCCTCATCAACTGAGGCAGACTCCTCCATTGCCCTGCCTTCCTCTGGGGCCTCAGGGGTACGGGGCTCCTCAGGACAGCCTCCGGCAGAGTAGACAGAGACAAAGAAGGCATTCAGTAATTCTGCCTTCTCTGTATCTTCTGTCACCAGGGCACCCACCCCGTTCATCAGTGGGCCTACATTGCCTCTGGTGTTAGTTTTATCTGCCATGTATTTGAAGAACCTCTTCCTGTTGTCCTTGACCCCTCTCGCCAGGTTTAACTCTAAGGAGGCCTTAGCTTTCCTAGTTGCCTCCCTACATCCTCTGACAACAGCCTTATATTCTTCCCAAGTGGCCAGCCCCTCCTTCCATGATCTGTAAACCCTCCTCTTCCACTCGAGTTTGCCCAGCAGTTCCCTGTTTAACCACGCAGGTCTCCTGGCTCCCTTCCTTGACTTCCTGCGCGTCGGGATGCTCTGATCTTGAGCTTGGTAGAAGCAGTCCCTGAAAGTTAACCAACTATCTTGGGCCCCTTTACCTTCCAGCAGCCTTGCCCACGGGATTTCCTCCAGCAACTGTTTGAAAAGGCCAAAGTCGGCCCTGCTGAAGTCCAGGGTTGCAATTCTGCTCGGTATTCTGCTCCCACCACAGGAGATTCTGAACTCCACCATCTCATGGTCACTGCAACCAAGGCAGCCCCCCACCTTTACTGCTTCGACCAGACCCTCCTTGTTAGCGAGGACGAGATCCAGCAGCGCACCTCTTCTAGTCGGCTCCTCCACCATTTGCGTCAGAAAGTTATCGTCAATGCACTGGAGGAACCTCCTGGACTGAGGCTGGCTGGCTGAGTAGTCCTTCCAGCAAACATCAGGGTAGTTAAAATCCCCCATAACAACCAGGGCCTGTGACTGTGAGGCCACGCTCAGCTGCCTGTAGAGGCCTCATCAGCTTCCTCACCCTGATCTGGTGGCCTGTAATAGACTCCCACAACAGTGTCACCCCTGCCAGCCTGCCCCTTAATTCTCACCCACAGACTCTCAACTCGCTCCTCAACCGCACCTGGACAGTACTCTATACATTGTAGTTGCTCTCTCACGTAAAGAGCAACTCCACCACCTCGCTTGGCTGGCCTGTCTTTCCTGAAAAGGGCATAGCCATCCATGAGCACACTCCAGCCATGTGAGCTGTCCCACCATGTCTCTGTTAATGCCACCAGATCATAATCTCCTGACCGAACGCAGGTTTCTAACTCCTCCTGCTCATTCCCCATGCTGCGCGCATTGGTGTACAGGCACTTCAGGGAGCGAGCCGAGTACACCGATTTCACCCTAGGGGCCTGGGGGGCCTCCCGGTCTTTATTGATTCCAGTGTGCTGCCCCACTGATGCAAGCCCAGCTACAACCCCATCCCCCTTCAAATCTAGTTTAAAGCCCTGCAAATGAGCCCTGCTAATTCATGTCCCAGCATCCCAGCAGTCTCAGGCATCTTGCTTTAACTCCCTGGCTTAAGTGTCCCAAGGTGGCAGGCACGGGTGATTCCAGCTTGGAATAACCTTCCAGGCTGGCTCTGCAGTGGGCAGTCACTCACAGTTTCTTAAAGCAGCTCTTAAAATATCTGTGGGCAGCTGCCAAAAAACAGCCAAGAGAGGCCATCATTACCCTAGTAAATGTGGGTATTTCTCCTCATTTCACAGCTGGTCCAGCAAGCATAAACTTCACAAGGCTGGGTGTTCATTAGGGTGTGTAACAATGATAAGGGAAGGTCTAAATGCTGATTAAGTAACTGCATGATGATTAAATAACTACAAATGTCCTTATTTAATAATAGAATCGTAGTCATTCAGGTTGGAAGGGCACTTGAGAGGTCTGTACCCAATCTCCTGCCCAGAGCAGGGTCAGCACTCAATTTAGACAGGATTGCTCAGGGCTTTGGTCAGTGGGGTCTTGAAAACCTTATAGGACATCTCTGAACCTCTGCTCCAATGCTAGTTATCTTAGTTGGGGGTACTATAGCTTTCCTCAGAGGCTTTAAACTCTCTTTCTGTTGATGCTCATTGCCAATACAGATATGCTGCTTCAGTTTTTGATAAGCCCTAATTCCACTAATCATTGTGTGCCAGATATTTAGAATGTCTCTATCTGATTGAATGTACAGTTGCTGCAGGAATGGCTGGGTGATATTTTAACAATTGATATAATTGTTCCTGTAACTACATCAGCAAATCTGCCCACCTTCATTTATTTTAGGCTGATTGTTCTAATTTATTTCTGGTACCCATTTATTTGGACACTAACTAGTCAATTAAGGGCCATCTAAGCAAGAGAACACAGTGTAAAGAAGTGTACTAATCTTATTACATATACTTCGGAAGTCTGAGGTTTAATGCTTATTTGCTCAGCACATGTTCAATATAGCTCTAAGGAGCCTTGGAAATGATACCGACCTTAGTTCTACTTACTAATCATGTAGCATGTCCCCAGTCCCATATGTATATCAGAGATGGAGTCACAACTTTCAAAATAGGTCCCAGGAAAGAAAAGGAATCTGGATAAAAAAGAAAGTCTTGTGGCACTCAAACTGCAGACGGTGCCATACGATTGTTCACTATGAGTACAGACAATGACGCTCAGTGTTGAAAAGGATATCTCAGGGCTAGAATTCACGAATCAAAAAGAAACTGCTACTTTTGAGCCCAAGCCAGCGACTGATATCCCAGGTTAAACAGGAAGAAGTGAGGAAAGGGGATGAGGTGTTGTCGTGGTTTGATTGCGGGGTGACAATAAAACCGTGGCAGATGTTTTGTTAACCTCCTCTCCCCCGCCCTTTCCCCTTCAGCCCCTGGAAGGACAGAGAGAAGAGAGTTGGAAAAATTAAAAATGTTTTACTGATGCTACTAATAAAAATAGAGAAAATAACACAAAATATGCAAAACCAACGTCGAAAGTCCCGGCAGCTGCTCCGGCAGGTGTGGGGCCGGCGCCCGCCGTCCCGGGCTGGACTCCGCGGCCAACCGGAGCTGGATCCAGTCTGTCACTGGGCCCCAGTCCGCAGGGACGACTCGCAAGGTCCCCTCCGATGTCGGCCACGGGGAAAAGGGGCGAGATCCTCGGGATCCCCCACTTTTATGTGAAGTGTCACGTGAATGGGATGGAATACTTAATTGGTCATTTTTCAGTTCGCCTCCTGCTGGCACATCTCGCAGGATGCATCATTATCAATGACCTCGCATTCCATTGCTGTGTCCACCAAAACATGTACCTAACTTTCAGGAAAACTGCAGTTAGTAAGAAGACTTTAGCTGACAGGGAAATTCACTAAAAGAGAAAGTTGTTTTTAACAAAACCAGGACAGGTGGTTCCTGCTTTCATTCTCTCTCCTGAGCTCTTGCTCCCGTGCCCTCCCAGCAGCCAGGATGCGTAACAGCCCATCAGCAGTGGGACTGTCAAAAGAGAGCAGAACGCAGCCCCACGTGTCTATTTGCAATGGGCTTTGGGACTATTTCATCTATCCCCAGTGTTTCCTGTCAGTGAAGTGCTCATGGCATCTTCAATACTTCTGCACTAACTAGCTATCTTTTTTAAGTGCCGAACTGGTCTTGGAGCTCTGTTTGATCTTCTGTTTGTCTGTGCTTGCCTCATTAGGTCACTCAGATTCTTAGCAACGCTGATTCAGATATCAAGGCCTCTCTTACTGTGTCGTGCTTGGGAGAAGGAGACTGGAGCAACCTTGGGCATCCTCAATTTCAGGAAATTATTAATCTGAAACTGAATCCTGATCCAGTTCTGCCAGAAATGGATGGAGTATCTGAGTTTGCAGAATACGTCTCCGAGACAGTTGACGTGCCATCTCCATTTGATCTCCTGGAGCCCCCCACCTCAGGGGGCTTTCTGAAGCTTTCTAAACCCTGCTGCTACATTTTCCCTGGGGGACGAGGTGATTCTGCTCTCTTTGCTGTCAATGGGTTTAACATCCTTGTGGATGGTGGCTCTGACAGGAAATCTTGCTTCTGGAAGCTGGTGAGGCATCTGGATAGGATTGACTCCATCCTGCTCACCCACATCGGTGCAGACAACCTACCCGGCATCAATGGGCTGCTGCAGAGGAAAGTTGCCGAGCAAGAGGAGGAACAGTCCCAGGGCTCTACCAACTACAGTGACTGGATGAAAAACCTAATTTCTCCTGAGCTAGGGGTGGTTTTTTTTAATGTCCCTGAGAAACTGAAGATGCCTGAATCATCCATGAAAGTAAAGAGGAGCATCGAAGAAGCTTGTCTGACACTGCAGTATCTCAACAGACTGGGCATTAAATCCGAGCCTCTCTACAGGGTGGTGAGCAGCACCATTGAGCCCATCACACTTTTCCACAAAATGGGAGTGGGTAAGCTGGACATGTATATACTGAATCCTGTCAAAGACAGTAAAGAAATGCAGTTTCTAATGCAGAAATGGGCTGGTAATAGTAAAGCAAAGACTGGCATAATTCTCGCAAGTGGGAAGGAAGGTGAAATCTCTGTTCCGTATCTCACATCCATTACAGCCCTAGTGGTGTGGCTTCCCGCCAGCCCGACAGAGAAAATCGTAAGGGTTTTGTTTCCTGGAAATGCTCCTCAAAATAAGATACTGGAAGGTCTTGAAAAACTCAAGCACCTGGATTTTTTGAGGTACCCAGTGGCTACTCAGAAAGACATCACCTCTGGAATACCTCCGCCTGTGCTGAAGCAGACCAAAATCAAACAAAGAACTGACAGTAAAGAGAGTCTTAAATCTTCCCCCAAGCCATCTGTGACAAAGCAAGCCAAGAAAGAAGAGGCAGTTGAGGAGGGGATTAAGGAGGTAAAAGCAGAAGTCATAAAGGATGCTAAAATTGAGAAAAAGGTTAAAGAACACTCGGAGAAAATTCCTGAGAAACCTGTTAAACATGAAAAGATAAAGACAGAAACAAGTGATGCTCTCAAAGCTGAGAAAAGAAAATTGGCAAAAGACAAGGTTGGAAAAAAGCATCTCAAAGAGAAAGTATCCAAACTGGAGGAGAAGAAAGACAAAGAAAAGAAAGAGATTAAGAAGGAGAAAAAGGACTTAAAAAAAGATGATGGAAAGAAAGAGGAAAAAAAAGATTCAAAGAAAGAGGATAAAAAGAAAGAAACCAAGCCAGAGCCCAAAAAAGTTTCTAAACCAGACTTAAAACCATTTACCCCAGAAGTAAGAAAAACATTATACAAGGCAAAAGTTCCAGGCAGACTCAAAACTGAGAAGATCAAAGTCAAACCTGAAAAGGAAACAGCTGCTGACCTGAAGATGTCACCAGTGGAGAAGGCACCTGTACAGGTGGAGCCAGGAGAGACTCCTGCAGCTGAACAAAGGTTGGTCCTGTCTTCACCAGAAGATCTTACAAAGGACTTTGAGGAACTGAAGCATGAGGAGAAAGGGGCCTTGCAAGTGACTCAAGAGATGTCTGATACTGAGGTTAGTGATAAGATTATGAGAGTACCTGAAACAGAGATAAAAGACTCTGCTGACATTATTGCTCAAAGCTGCCTTGAAGTGGATCTGGTTTTGAAAACAACCATTACTGGTCAGGAAATAACTACTACTGATATGGAAAAAGAATCACCAGCAGAGGCAAAGGCAGTCCATCAGCTAGAACTGAGAGCAGGTCCTGCTGAAAAAATAGAGGATGAAATAAGAACAGATGAAAATCGTGACATGAGATACTGTGAGGGAAAAGCTGAGCAGGACAAGGAAGTTCAGCTGTTTCCAGGCAAAGAACAGTCACCGTCACAGACAGACCTCTCAGCAAAGGCTGCTTGGTCATCAGCGTTCAGAGAGGAAGAAAAGGAGGAAGAGGAGAAAATATCTTTGGACAGAAAACAGAGGGAAGCAGAAACAAAGACTTGTGAGAAGGGGAGAGAGGTGCAGGAAGAGGGTGAGAAGGAAAAGAGAGAAGATGTGGTAGAAAAGGCAGAACTGGAAGAAAAAGAAGAAAAGCACATGAAGGCAGAGGAGGAGGTGGAAAAGCATAGAGACTTCTATGAGCTGAATCAGGATGAGAGGGAGGACAAAATATTTACCACTACAAAAAAGGAAAAAGAATTTAGTGATGTGAGTGAGAAAGACAAGTTTCTTGGAAAGGACGTAACGAAGGAAGAGTCATATCTGAGCAGTCCACCAGCCCCACCAGGAGCTACAGCAGAACATGTTTCATATATCCAAGATGAAACTATCCCAGGCTACTCAGAAACAGAGCAGACCATTTCTGATGAAGAAATACATGATGAGCAGGAAGAGAGGATCCCACACTTGAAGTATGATGTCAATGCCTATGACATTTCTGTTCCTGACCACCCAGGCTCTTTTGAAGCAATACATGGAATACAGGCCATGCCTGCTGCTGACCTTTCAGCCAAGGGCTATGCTGGCCAGGAGTCTGAAATCCTGGCGTATCCTACAAACATTGTGGCAGCACCTCTAGCTGAGGAGGAACATATATCCTCTGCTACCTCCATCACAGAATGTGATAAGCTTTCATCTTTTGCAACTTCAGTAGCAGAAGATCAATCTGTTGCATCTCTGACAGCACCACAAACAGAAGAGACTGGGAAAAGCTCTTTACTTCTAGACCCAGTGAACAGCATGCCCTCCTCTCGGACTGAAGCAACTCAAGGTCTCGACTATGTTCCCTCCGCTGGCACAATCTCTCCCACATCATCCTTGGAGGAAGACAAATGTTTTAAATCTCCACCCCCTGAAGATTTCCATGCGCTAGCAGAAGGAGAGAGAAAACTGGAAGCTCAAAAAAAGGATCCTCATGAAGAGGCAGAAGATGAAGAGGAAGAAGAAGATGGGACTCCAAATATTGAAATGCCCGAGAAACTCCGAGGGCATTACGATGCCCCCATATTTGGTCATCAAGGATGTCCTGATAATGTGTTAATCAGTGTTCCCACGGAAGTGATGCAAACTTCTGGTCTGCCGTTACCTGCGGAAGAAACACCCTTTTCCCAGGTGGACTCTGCAGAGGCTGAAGAACGATGCCTGAGTCCTGACGACAGTACGGTCAAAATGGCCTCTCCCACCCCATCTGGCCCCACCAGCGCAGGACACACACCTTTCCACCAGTCTCCAGTGGAGGAAAAACTAGAAACAGTAGATTCAGATCTATTTGAAAAACAAACAGGTACTGCTGCCAAGAAATTGGAAGGCCCAACTTCTGTTGTGGTGAAGGGAGTCAAGGGTGAACCTCTCAGAGAAGACGAGGTGTCTGCAGCCAAATACAGACACGAAGCAGAGTTGCCTGGGGCTGTACAGCACGAGCTGGACTCGGGCAGGGCCGTTCCCGTGTCTCCGGGACAGGAGGCGCAGGAGGCACCGGTGGGGCAGGAGGAGCTGCCCTGGCTGTCCTACCACAAGCAGGACACGGTGGTGATAGAGGAGGAGGACGAGCACCCTGTGCTGCCCCGTCCCAGCACGGCTGTGCTTCTGGAGCCAGAGGAAGCACAAGGAACTAAAACCGTGACAGAAAGTATAATGGGATTTGCAAAACACTTGTCCTTTGAGCCATTCTCTGCCAGAGAAACATCTCTTGGAAGTATGGATTCTCCACAGCTCACCAGCCAGAGCAAATCTGGAAGTGACAAATCTTCACCAGATGACACCAAATCAGTTTCTTTTACAGAAAAAAGTATGGGTAAAGAAATATCCTCAGATATTTATGTTAAGGGAGCGACTACTGAAGAAGGAAAACTGTTGTATGTCACAGGAGACACCTCAGAAGAAGAAAAATCTTCTCATGTTTCCATTAAAGACATTTCTCCAGAAGAGACCAAATCCATTTCTCTCACTGAGAGTCCCAGCAAGGAAATCTCTTCAGACCTTTTTGTTAAAGGAATTTCTCCAGAAGACATCAAATCTCTCAGTTTCACAGAAGAGATACCTGCAAAAGAAAAAACAATGTCTGACTTAACTGACCAATTCCCTTCAGAAGCTGCGAAATCCATGGATTTCAGAGAGCAGAGACTGCCTACATATGAAAAATCACTGACAATTTCTGCCAAAGAACTCACAAAAGACGTGTCAAAATCTGTTCCTTGCCCAGAAAGTTGCTCAGTCAAAGACATGTCACCCAGAGATACTTCAAGTGAAGAAATGTCTCCAGACGACAGCAGTTTATTTTCTGCAGCAGAAAAGGGCCCATTTAGGGGAAGACCTGCAAGCTTGGACTCTCAGGAAGTATCTCCAGATGCAAAGGGCTTATACTTTGCAGAATCCAGCCCCACCGAGGATAAAATGTCTTCACACGTTTCCGCCGAAGGTGTAAAATCTTGCAGGATCAAGGAAGCTCAAGAAGAAAAATCTCCGGAAATGGAAGATTTTTATATGAAAGATCTAAATTATGAGAAGAAAGTGTGGTTTCCAGAAGAGGTGGAGGAGATGCCTGTTCAGGGAAGGCAGCAGAGATACGACAAAGAGAGAGAGAGCACATTCTTGGATGAGGTACCAGAATATGAAACAAAATCCTTTCCTGAAATGGGAGAGGGGGAGATCCCGTCCCCTGCGGTGCCCGGCGGTCACCCCTGGACAAGAGCAGAAGGTGACGTGTGGGGATCTGCATTTGCGTATCTTCAGGAAGAAGCAGAGACTGGAAAAGGAGGGCAGGTATCCAGCGAGGAGGATGAGGATCTCCATCACGCTGAAGACAAACCTGTGCTACTGCAAGCACAGGCAGGCTGTTTAAAGATGGAATCGTGTGATTACGAACAAGACACACAGATGAGCACCAAACCTACACCAGAAACAAAGGAAGTGGAAACAGTTCCTGCTGCCATCACTCTCCCAGAAAGAATACAAATGGAAAGTTCTCCTCTGTCTTCTCAATATGTCTCTGGTGAGGAATATCAGGTCAAAGCATTAACTGGAAACAAGGAAAGGCAAGACTTGTTGTTGACGTCTAAAGAAGATTACTCCTATTTAGATGATGAGAAAGCTGTCCTAGATATCTACGCAAAGTCACTGGGCCAAGCACTGATGGCATCTCCCCTGTCTGTAACGCCTGCTGCTCTGGACAAGGACATTGACACAATACCAGAAAAGGAAAGGCCTTACAAGTCAGATCAGGGCAAACCACCTTTGCGGGAAGAAGTCCCGCCAAAGGACACAGGGAAGAAATCAAACATTGGTGGTTTCTATCAGGAAGTAGATTGTAAATACAAGTCGGATAGAAAGCTAGAGGATGACTGCAAATCCACTGAGGGTCTTTATGGCCCTACAGGAAGAAAAGAGCAGATGGCGGCAGCGTTTACTCTGTTGCAATCTGCAAGACCAGCAGAATACGACTATACAGCAGCATCCCCAGAAGAAAGTGCTGCGGTGTCAGGGCAGCATCCGCAGTCCCCCCCAGGACAGGGCCCTTGTCCGGAACGCAGCGCTGCCGCGGGCCGTGCTGAGGCTGCGGGCTCTGCCAGCCCGGTGACCCCATCCAGGAGCTCCCCTGAGCCTTTTTCCTGTGAGGACAGTTCTGTCAGACAAGAGCAAGAAGAAAGAGAACCCACTCCCTACCCTGATGAAAGAAGTTTCAAGTACGCTGACATCTACGAGAAGATAATTGTGTCTGCAGCTGGACCCTCCCCCTTCGCACCCAAGGGTGCAGACAGCGCAGGTCACGCTGACCGGGAGCCGGCGGCGGCACCGATCTCTCAAAAAGGTCAAAGTTTCCATGTGTCTACAAAGGAGGAAGAGTCCTGCCTTTATACCTCTGCTGAGAAGGAGATGTCATCTCCAGCATCCCCTAAAGAAAAGGCAGAGTCAGCCTTTGAATATACAGACATCCATGAAAGGTACTTGCCCTTGTCTGAAAAAGATAAGCCCAGGATATCTGAAGGGCAGGAAAAACTGAAGGCGTTTGCTGTTCTGCCAGAAGAACCGGACTCTGAACTGCACCCATCATCCGCAAGCACAGCATTTGCCTCTCCCGCAGACACGTCTGACACATTTTATCAAGAAAAATCAGCTGCCTATATTGATGCTGCTTGTCCAGATGAGAACATCATTTTGTCTAGCCAGGAGCAGATATCTCTGTTCCTGAAATCCGCAAGCCCACATTCCAAAGATACATACTATGAGAAAGCAGGTCAAGGGGAAGAAAGCATGAGCGACTCCGAGTTAGAAAAAGGTGCTAAGGAGAAATCTGAAAAGGAGTCTAAAGTGCACAGCCCTGCCGAAGCTGCAGGCACAGTCTATGCACACATCTCAGCGATGGACAAGTTTCACGTACCAGAACCCCTTCTGCAAAGCAAGTGTCAGGAGTCCATTTCACCCAGTTCTACCGCCTCTTCACCCTCCGATCCCGGCTGGAAGGAGGAATACAGGAGCAGGGAAACTGCATCGGCCACTGTTGCAGGGACATGTGTTGCTAGTTACAGTGACCTGCCAGACAGAGGCAGAGAGGAGCTGGCTTCAGAAATGTGCCATTTAAGACAAGATTCCTCACAAAAGAGAGAGGTTGCTGAGAAATCCACAAAGGAATCACATTTCTGTGTAACAGATTATCCAAGTGCAGCCGAGGTCTCTGAGAGCCAAGAGCAAGCCACATACTCGAAATCTTCTGGGCAAGAGACACACAAAAAGGGCCCCGTGGCAGAGGGCAGAGGGACAGACAGCTCTTCTGGATTTGAATGCTCCCTGCTAGGAAAGAGCGAAACATCCAGCATGTTCCGACATGATCAGACCTCAGCAAGCCATTTAGGGGGTGTCTCTCTTCCTTTAAAGGTTCCTTGTGCTTTGCTCTCAGACCAGAGGAAGAAAGATGAGTACCTGGAGGTTTCTGAGAAAACTAGCAGCCTTGACTCATCTTTTACTAAATTCTCACCGCTGAGTCCATATGAAGAAGATAAGTTGTTCTCCAAAGCTGTGGACAAAGAGTCTGTGCCCCAACAGCAGCGGAAAGATGACTCTTCCAGCCTGTCAGAGGAACCTTCATCTGAAGCTACCACTCCTGTGATACCGGCTGCAGCAGAAAGTTTCTACTCCCCTGTGCTTTCCATGTGCACGGGTGCAGGAGTGGAACCAGGTACCAGGAGTCTTTGGGATGTGTCTCCACAGATTCCAGGTAATGCTGTGAAAACACACACGGCTGAAACCAAAGACTTTGTGTTTGCTGAGGAGCACGGTTCTCCGTTCACAAGTGGCATGGGTGATGGCGTTTCGCTGTGCAGAAAGGAGGGCCAGAGTTCACAGCCCACACCATTCTCTGCGGAGAAACAACAGCAGCCCTGTGTAAGCAGTCCAGAGCAGAAAGCACCATTTGCAGAACAGCAGATGACATTGACATCTCTCCCTGATGTGTTGACATCATTTCCTCATCATCAGCATGAAGACGAAACCACAGCCAATGGTCCAACAGAGGTGAGCACCAGTCTGCAAGCTTTCCAAAGTACATACCATGCAGCAGAGGCAAAAGATGAAAAAACATGTCCTGATTCTGACAGCAATTTTTCTCCATGCGCAGGCAAAGAGGACACAGAGAGACAGAGCCGCCCGTCCTCTCTGATGTCCCCTGAACAGAGTTTCCAGCCCTTTTTCCCAGATGTGCACAGGGGTAGAAAAACAGAGGACCGTGGAGATGCTTCCCATGAGATGGAGCCACATTTAGGAGGCAGTTTTGATTGTGAACAGAAATTTTCCTCATGTGAATACAAGCACAGGAAGGGAGAGCTCTCTCCCTCATTCATCAACCCGAGCCCTCACGAGCTCTCTGAAGACAGTGACCTCTCCCAGGAGGACGGTCATCCTTCCGTGCAAGGAAGACAACCCCACACTAGTAGGAGCCCCATGCAAAGCGCCACAGTGGAGGAGACCCCTCCAACATCAGTGAGTGATTCTGGAACCTCCCAGTCAGACTCGGATGTCCCACCTGAGACAGAAGAATGTCCGTCCATCACAGCAGATGCCAACATGGACTCGGATGAAGATGCCGATTTCCTCCCAGTGGACAAAGCTGTTGGGAATGCTCATCATGCCAGTTCTAGGTCCAGCCATGATCCTCAGCCTGTTCCAATGGTAGATCCCCATCCTCATCCTCCTCACCCTGACGTCTGCATGGTAGACCCTGATGTGTTGGTAAATGAGCAAAGCATGAGCAGAACTGATAAAATTTCCAAGAAAGACATAAAAGAAAAGAACAAAGGTGTGAGGAAGCCTTTGAGCAAAGCCAAATCTTCCTCACCTGCCCGGAAATTAGATGTGAAAGGGAAAAGATCACCCACTCCTGTGAAACAGCCATCGGACAAATCTCCAAAATCTGTCACTGCCAAAAAAGAAAAAGATGGAGGAGAGAAGCCCAAACCACGTAGTGCGCTGGTGCAGCCTCATCACACAGAGGATGAGTTATCCCGGAGTAGCCACAGCAACCCTGGCAAGAGCCTTGTTAACGGTATCAAAACAAACCCCGGTAAGAAGTTATTCCTTAAGCATTCACTTTCTCTCTAGGTCCAACACAGAGAAAAAGCACTGGGTTAAATGTAGCAGAACAGAGAACAGGGCTTCTCAGTCAGGCATAAAAAGTTATAAGCAGTGATAAGGTAGAGAGGTTATCATTTAAGATCAAAGGAAAACTCTCAGCCTCTGTAGAGCCAAATGCAACCACCTTTGCAGAGAGACAGACCTGTGAGACCCAATTTAGAACTTCATAGGCCAAGATTCTGCTCCACCCAGGGGCTACACCTGTGGAGGGGCAGGAGGTACTTAGAGGTGGGTGCTATCAAATGCCAGGACAAAATATGTGTGTGGTTTAAGAAGATGCTGTGTGTGAGAGCCAGCAGATGGGTAATGCCTGAGAAAACTGGAACACAGCTGATGTGCGGTGGGCTCAGCAGATGCCCATTGCAGACACTGTGGCAAAGGGGGTGTAGCAGGACAAGTGGAGGAAGGTTTGCAGAGATGCTACAGGGAGCTCCTCTGGGGTGAGAGCAGCTGGAGGGGAAGATGCGAGAAGAGCCTCAAGGTGCGTGTGCTGCAAATACAGCTCAGGTGAGGTGAGATGATGGTGTCACCAACAGCCAGGGCGATGGGTGGGCCAGGTGGCTGACGGGGGGTGCTCAGTGCTGGGGGAGCAAGAGGAGAGCAGCGCATGGAGGGGACAGTGCCAGTCCCGGGGATTCTGCAGAGAGTGTGGCCGGAGCAGGGGCTGAGCCAGCTGAGGGTCATCAGCAGCTGACGAGCCCGCACCAAGGGCTGCACCAGCGCTGTGTCTCAGGTGCTGCAGGCAAGCACGGCAAGGTGCAGCCTGGATCTGCGAGTCTGAAGGGAGGGCTGTGACAGAGCTGTGGGATGTGGAGGCTGTGCATGCAGCAGCGTGTGAGCTGCCCAGATCAAACTTGGGATGAGGACTAGACATCCACAAGACTGGCTGAGACAGGGAGTTTTTGCTTGTGTAGCAGCTGGGCAGCACAATGAGCTGTCTGTGCTTGTAGTCAGTGGGGTTTTGCTCACAAAAGAGACTACCCAGAGACAGCGTATGGGGGAAAAAGAGGACAGAGGCCTCTGTGATTCCACAGAGAGCAGGAGGGAGAGAAGGGACAGCCCTTCTATGGGTTGTGTGCATATATACATATATATGCATATATATTGCTGAGTATAACTGTTGTTTGACCATTTCTCATCTCGTAAATGTAAGCAGCAGCAAATGAAGAGGTACGAAAGGTTGACAGGAAAGACCACCACAGTCCTTGGAAAAGCGGCGATCCACGGGGATGGCAGAAAGCCAGGATGGAGCTTCCAGAAAGACTACTGTAGTACCCTAAGGCAGCACATAAAGACCATCAGAACAGGTTTTTTTAGCAAATGTAGGTTATTAAACAACTAAAATCAGGACTCAATATTGATTGGGATGACAACTCTGCAAAAGCTAATAATGGAGATTTTTGATTCCCTTCTCCAGGAAAGGCTTCCAAGCCTAAATCCTTCCAGTCTGTCCCCAAAGGATGGCAGAGCTCCCTTTCCCTCCCAAGCGCTGTGACAGCACTGCCAGAACTGCACCCACGTCAGCTCTGAGCAGCAGAGCCTGGATAAAGCTTCACTTTGCTGCTGCAGGGAGAAACTTTGCTGTAATTCAAGTCCTTCAGTGTTTGCTTCAGTGTTTGTCTTTTCCAGAAGGGTTTGATAGCCTCTGGTTTCTTTTTTCCAAAGCTTCCAATAGTCCCAAGAGCAGTTTGCCTGTGCCCGTGGGTCCACCCGTCTATGTGGACTTGGCTTACATCCCCAACCACTGCAGTGGAAAGAACACAGATCCGGAGTTCTTCAAGCGGGTTCGAGCATCATATTATGTTGTGAGTGGGAATGATGCAGCCAACGGAGAGCCGAGCCGTGCAGTGCTGGACGCGCTCCTGGAAGGGAAGTCTCAGTGGGGGGAGAACCTGCAGGTAGGTGACCGGAATGCCAAGGGGCGTGTGATGCTCCCTGTGTCACGGGTGCTGAGGGGACAGTGTGTGTCACAAACAGACCCAGAGGGAGAACACCGAGAAGAAGAATATGGTACTGGGCATGTCCTGCTCTGCACGCTTTGTACCCATGAGGAGGAGGACACATGCATCATGGTGTGAGCGGAGGCAGATATGTCCTCCTTTCCACATTCTCCTGAGGGGAGGGAGCATCTAGAGATCATGTGCTCCTCCCCTGCTGCAGGACGAGCCTATCCTCAAGCGAAAACAAGCACCATCGCAGGCTGAATTTTCATCACAGTGTCCCACACCCAGTAGCATTTGTCGCTATCCTTGGTCACTGAAGATCTTTCTGATAGCAGCTTTTTATTAGTGCTTTTAAACCAGTGTTCTTACCTGTAGTTCTTGCTTAGGTGGGTTTGCAGGACATCCTGGGTGGGCATGTTTCTGAAGACAGGCACAAGAAAGTGTTTATGTTCTTTCAGATTAAGCATTTCAGATTTCAAGGTCCCTGAGCTGCACAGTAGGTCAATAGGCACATAAAGTCTAATATCAGGCCATTAACAGCAACACTCTCAGCATTGTTCTTTTTCGCACTGAGAGATCTTTCTGCGCTGTTTCTGGAGCTCCACAGAGATGCTCCCCCCTGCACTGCAGCATTTTCATCACGGTGCTGTCAGTGCTGCCAGCCTGCAGCCGCCTCAGAGAGCCATTGTGCGGCTGCTGCAGAAAATAAAGCACCAGCTCTGCCCTAGAGAACCTGACATCTGAAAGACATTAAATAGAACAAGCAGTACCAAGGGTACAGTGTTCCAGAATTAATGGGAAATTTTAGCCTCAGCTCCTATGGGCGTTTGTCACTGCAGTCGTTCTCAGACAATCATCCTTGCTGCTTTCTTTTCCCAGGTGACATTGATCCCAACACATGATACGGAGGTGACACGAGAATGGTACCAGCAGACCCATGAGAAACAGCAGGAGCTAAACATCATGGTACTGGCAAGCAGCAGCACTGTTGTGATGCAGGATGAATCTTTTCCAGCCTGTAAGATTGAATTCTAGATCTCCCACACTTTGCGTTCATCCATTGACTCTCCAATCACCGATGCAACATCAGAGACACCATCTAATCACAGTCCAGTTCTTCTCTGGTTTAGTCCTCTACATGGTTCCCATTTGTCAGGCAATCGGGTATCCATCTAGCTCAGCACTGGATGCCATGAGAAAGAAGTGCAGGGCTCTGTAATATTCTGGACTGAGCTACGAGTTTGTGCAAGAGCAGTTGCAGGCCAGGGGCACTTCCACTTTCCCTGCTTTTTTCTGCTGCCTGTACAGTTTCTGTAGACTATCTTGGCTGCCTCGCTGCTGTGAGAGCTTGTTCCCTTCTCTTCCTGGCTGCCTTGCCATTTAAATTGCAGCACCATGAACCTCATCTTTCTGGTGAGGGCTGAAGTGCTGCTGCTGCATGTAGACAGCGCATGGGGGGCAGGGAGGACAGAGAAAAAAACTAATTTGCAAAGAAAATGCACCTAGGAGAGGAGGGAAGGCAAAACCCTTCCACTGCAACATGACAGTGAAGGTCCTTCTTCCATCGCCCATCCTGAACATACAGGCCATGTTCTGAGCAAGGGGACCTGTACTTCAACAAGGCAGGAGCACCATTTGCCAGCTCTGCAGGTTTCTGTCCTGAGTATTTGGTTCTGGCATCCTGCAACACTTGCTCAGTGTGCTCCAGGAGCTGCGATGAAGAACGTGTTTGTTTGGGAGCAGCGGTGAGAGGGGAGGGTTCAGCCTGTTGTTCTTTGCTACAAAGAGCACATTCCTAATCTGCTAACCTGAGCTTTGCACACAGTGGCCAACTGACTGTGGCACATCAGCAGTGTGACAGGAGGAGGCACAGAGGGGCTGTTGCCTGAAAAGTCACACACAAGGAGTGTCCAAACGCACAACCGCAGCCCCCTCCAAAGCAGAAGGGCTGAAACAACCCTGGCCACTCTTGGCCTGAGACGTACGAGGAACCTCCCTGTCCTTGTACACCAAAGGCTTTCTGGAGGGTTGTGGTACGGCAGCTGAGGAACCCGTGTGCCCGATGGGAGCGTCTGGCCGGCGCAGCTGCTGGGAGCCGGCTCTGCAAGCAGCAGCAGCCTCCTCGCTGCCGTGTGCCAGCGGGCCAGGCCCCGTAGCTATAGTCGGTCTTTTTGTTGTCCCCCGAAGTGTCCAGGATGCGGGGAACAGAACTTGTGGTCTAAGGAAAGAGAACCTCCTTCCGAAAACACTGAGGAAAAGTAGTTTAGTAAGCGTAGTTGCTCTTAGTTCCTCCGCACCCATGGCCAGGACACGCAGACTCTTGCAGCCCAGCGCTGGCACCTTGTGGGCGCGTCTCCTCGGTCCCGGCCGGAGCGTGGTTGCACAACGTGAGCGTAGCATTGCTGCCGGCAGCCACCCGAGCCCCCTCGGCCACAAACCCCATCCAGCCGCGGGCTGGAGCTGTGGAGCAGCCCAGGTGCCACAGCTGAGAGGGTCTGATTACAACCATGGCTTTTATCTTCCTCTAAGACAGCGGCAGCAGGACGTGCTCTGGGGAAGGAGAGATGAGACAGAAAGCAATGCTGCAAGGCTTGACATACAACTCAAAGGTATTTCCATCTGCTGTGTCACCCGCTGCGCTTGGCACCTAGCCAAGGTCTGACTCCGTAATAAGCATCCAGGACCCTCTGTTGTGCTTGCCTCGGGCGCTTCTGTCTCAGTGCTCATTTTCTGGCAGCTGACGTTAAAAAAATGCTGCTAAGAAACCTGCTCCTAGGACTAAAATCAAGTTTCTAGGGAAACGGTTTATTTTGCATTTAATTTATATATTTATTTTTTGATGTTAAGCTGCTTTTTGTTTGGATTTAATATTTAATTTATACATGTTAACATGATACCATGTGCTCTTAGTGTCCATTCAGAGGTTTCTCAGTACAAGTACTTACATGCTGCAATTTAAACAATAACATAAAAAGACCATAGAGAACTTGCTGGCAGCAAAAAGGGGTCTGTGCTTGCAGCCTGTGGGGCTGTGTCTAAACCCAGCAGCTGCAGGACAAAAGCCTGAGGCTCTCAGCCCTCCCCCAGGAGCAGCCAGCCCTTGTTCAGAGCATGTGGGCTTGCTCAGGGATTTAGCAAATCCCTGCCCTGTGCTGCATTCATTCTAACCACAGAATCGCGGTGTGTCTGCCAGAAGAGTAAATGTCCTCTGCAGCCCGGTGGGGTCAGCATCCCTGGATGTTGGCCTTGCCAGCGATGGCAGCAGGAACAGCTGCTCCTGCGGCCCCGGCGCTGCAGCGGGTGCCGGACGCCAGACCCAGCAGAGCAGACGTGACCGCGCTGCCTGGGCCGACCCCTGCGCGTGGCTGGGTGTAAAAGCTAATGCACTAACTTTAGATAGACCCACACATGAATGTTTTCTCAGTTTTAAACTTGAAGCAATTCTGACTAAGCAGCAGTCATAGTGAGGCTTTGCAAGGTGCCTGCGTCCCCCGGGCGGGAGCGCGGTTGCTGGCGCGTTCCCCCCACACCTGCCCTCCGCCCGCTGCTTGGACAGTTCGTCTACACCACTCTGCTTCCCTGTCCTCTGGGCTCCACACTTTATTTTCAGTCTTTTGTGGCAGTCTGTTCTGCCTTCAGCTTCTTTCCCTCCCTCTTTGTCTTCCTCCCCTCATCCTCCTTCCCCTCCCCACTGACCCTCCATCTTAAAAAACTACTTGTAAAAATGCCAATTTGTAAAGAGTCTGACCCTGCTTAGCCTGCAGGAGCCAGCAGACCCATCCAGAGCCAGAGGTAATACAGCACTATAGAGAGTAACAGTTATACTCTGCTTTTGCTTGTTTCTGCATGTAGGCAACAACGCATAATCTTCCTTTATGTAATAGGTACAAAATACTATTTTAAACCTATAATTAAAGAAGTGAACGTCTTACCTGTATTGAAATGGCAACTTGAGCTCCTAGCTTCTTCTCTGCTAAATGTTTCAAGAACAGAGCCCTGATTCTTTTCTTCAGCATCATGTTTCTATTTGAACTTAGTTCCTTGAGTTCTGTCCTTTTGCCCATTTCCATGTGAAACACTCTGTAACTAACTGCTGTCAAGAGAGGAGCCCAACACATTAATAAAGCCACATTAATTGCGAACAATAACACTTCCAGCTGTTTCCAGTTGTTCTTGGAGCGGGTCTGTGCTGCAGGCAGCACCGCTACCCACCGAACCGCCCTCCGGCACTGACACGTGCGGCCTGCGATGGCTCTGCCGCCCACCCGCACGTCACCACAGCTGCTGAAACCTGCGACCCTGGGGACGGGATGGGCACACTGGGGGCACAGAGCCCACCTGGACACCCCCTTGGTCCCGGCCAGCTGATTCACGGTTCCAGCTGCCTCCCTTCTGGAGGAACTTTTGGTCCCTGGCACCACTGGCCAAGGGTCCTGGTGGGGACGCGGCCCCGATGTCCTGGTGGGGAGCCGGCACGGCCCGTCCTGCCCACGCCGCCGTTCCTCACAGTCCAGACTCGCTCTTGCCACCGTGGCCTCCTCGGGACGGCAGCCCTGGCCAGAGCTGCTGCCGCCCCTCCAACCCGACACGTCTCTGGTCCCACGGGAGGGAGACGCTGCCGTGCTCGGCCAGGAGCCGCCCGGCAGTGACCCCGAGGGACCGGCCCACCGCGGCCACCACGCGCTGCCCGTCCCTGCCGTGGCATCGGGCTCTCATACTCTGCAGAGCTCCGTACCGACCTCTGAAGAGGGAGTCACTTTATTTTGTATATATGCATAGGACTTGGGGAGATAAAGGTTAGTAAATCATGGGGAAGTGGCACGGCTCTGAGAAACCAGAACAGATAAGTAAACGACAGGACCCAGTAAGGCAACAACATCCCACAGTCAGCTCCTTCAGTATCTGCAAACTGCTGAGCCAGAGGAGCGTCCAGGACAGGAGCAGCTACACTGAGGCTGCTCTTGTTTCAGTCACCAGGGCTGCCGCGACCCACCACGCCAGCGGCCCAAAGCCCACAGACACCGGACGGCCTGACAGCTGCTCCGGCTCCCAGGACTTTGGTACTTGCTGATACTTTCACAGCCCACACACGACATGGCCACACTCCGGCTGCTTGGTATTGACAGCTGGTACTTTCTGCCTGTTCTGCCACACAGCCTGGACACAGTTCTCTGTACCACTTTCCCATTGCACACAGTGACAACAAATCAGGAAAAGAGTTTTGCTTTGCTGCATCTGCCAGGGATTTGACAAGCTTGAGCCAAACTATCCCAGCTACTATAAGTAAAGCTTTTGGCTGCACCAGCCAGAGACGCAGGACCATGCAGCAGCCGCGTGTGCATATCACCACTGAAGCAGCCCAAAAGCATTTGAAAGTGCAGCTTATGCATCAGCACCGATTTGAGGAGCCAAAACTGGCTCTGGCAGGATCAAGCCAAAAATATTGGCTCCTGCCATTGTATCAAAAAATTGTGCAACTGTCCTTTTTTTCCCTCCTTTGTGACTCACAGTGCCTCCTTACACCACCCTTGTGTTTGGAAAGGGCTTTGTCATTAATTGCTGCTGCTAAGCCAAGAAAAACACAGTAAAGACACTGCATAAGAGCAGATGGTCAGTGCTCAGATTTTACACCCTCTACAGGTGTGCATTTAGAAGTGCCACAGCATGATGAAAGACCACAAACTTCTCACCAGAGGCAGCTATTAAGCAGCTCTTTTAAAATAAAGAGCACGGTCCCTTGGTGGCCTGCCCGTGGATGAAAGCACAGACGAGAACCGGCTCTTGCACAACTGCAAACAGCCCAACCGTGCCGGGCTCCTGTGGGACGACACCTGCCCGTGAGCTTGGGGGTGTTTGATTCTGCTGTCCCTGTGATGCAGGAACCCCTCTGATCCTACAAACTATCTGGAGAAAAAAACCTCACAGAATTATTGGTATGAAAAGTACCAATGCAGTCAGACAATTTCTGGCTAGACGACTCCAGCAACCAAAAGATACATTCAGAAGTCAAACTCAGATGCTAATTAGAATTTGTAGAAATATTCTCAGTTTAGGGATATGGAGGTTTCTATTTTTCATCACGACAAAACCCTCTGGCCTCTCTCCTGGGCCTGATCTCTCACTGAGCTGCAGCGACAGAGCTGCAAGCTGCTCCCTGAGCACCATTCCCTGTTCATTTCAGGTGAAGAAATGGGCTGAAGATGGGGGAACATTAGAAACAACAGTGGTTCTTGTGAGAGGCAGCGGCTACCCAGGAATTCAACTACTGCAGCACTCAGCCGTCCCCGCCAGAAAGGCCACCTTTGTGCCCACCTGATGTGGCGCGTCCTGCAGCAGCCGCCCCCGGGCAGTGCCGCGGTGGCACTTGTCCCCAGCCCGGGGAGCACAGGACACTGCGGCCAGAAGCTACTTTGTGGGAAAGGGAAAGGGCTCCCGACTGCCAAGTGCCCCGGGGGCTCCCCCGGCAGCCACAGCCAGGCCCTCACCCCGCAGGACTCTGCTCCGTGTCCTGCTGCACCGCGGGAGGAGCCGTGTCCCGGCCGGCAGTGACGGCCTGTGGAGGCTGACACTGGGGCCAGCGCAGCACCCGCCTGTCCCAGCCTGGGCCCCGGCCTCCGCTGCGCAGGGCAGAGCCGGATGCTGCCCCAACAGGCAGGAGACTCAGCTCGTGTGCCCAGCCCCTCGTGACCCTGTGGCGGTGCTGGAGGTGGCAGGAGCCTCGGGCCCCGGAGGGTGCGGGCAGGACGGGGGATCGGGGACACGGGCAGGACAGGGAATCGGGGCTGTGGGCATTGCCCGAGGGGCACGACTGGGTCCGGTGCTGCTCTGGCCGCTGTGCTCCCGCAGCCAGCTCTCAGGGCAGTGCAGGGGCACCAGCCGGGCTGTCTGTTTGTCCAGGTCTCCAGGGCAGGGCTGTGGACAAACAGCCGCAGGCAGGCCCCGTGCCAGAGCCCAGCATACAGCCGTGGGGGCCAGCACAGCCACGGCGCCGGGCGCTGGCACAGCCGCGGCACAGGGCCAGGCGCCGCGGCACGGGGCCAGGCTCCCCGGCACGGTCCCACGCTGGAGGCGGCTGTGCCACCGCCACATTCTCAGTGCGGGTCAACGCAACCTTTCTCAAACACCCAAGCTGGCAGCTGGGGATTACCAGGCACAAGGAAGAGGACACGGCACCAGGATGTGCTTGGAAGTGACAAGAAGGTGTGGAGCAAGTGAAAGGAGCTGAACACGCTGCCCCAGCATCTTTGTTCTACCACAAACCACTCAGGGGTCTGGGAAGCCAGGATGTCTTCGCCAGTATGACCACCTCTTCTGTGGAGGAAAAAAGAGGTGTCTGACCTTGAGCAAAGCCCCAGCCTGTGCACTCGCTTCGGTTGGGAGTTCAGCCACAGCTCCTGTTCCAGGACGGCGAACAGGCAGGACCTGCTGTCCTGGGCACCTGCACGCTGCTGCGCAAATCAGCATCAGACACAGAGACGCTGGACCCACAGCATAGATTTACTGTGAACACACATCATCACAACACAGTGCGGAGATCTTTGGGCACAGCTTCACAAAAACACAGATCCTAGCTACGGACAAACACGCAGACTTGTCCCTAGGTACCGAGGCGCGGGAGGCAGAGCCCGGCCTGCACGCGGCATGCAGCACCGACAGCCCTGCCAATCTTGCCCTCAGGCTTGTGCTCACAAGTCATTTACATAAATATGTATTAAATACTTTTCCTTTTATATATAATAAAGATTTCTCCTTATTGGTTTCTAATAATCCTGATTTGTTCAAATAGCAGTTTCTTTTAATTTCTGTCACCAAGACTTCAGAGCTGTACCCTGTCTGACCCTTGGGGACTAGAAAAAAACCCGTGTGTGTCCTCCCTGCCCACCTCTCCCAGGCTGGATCTCCGGGCCCCTGCCTGCCCCAGCCCAGCAGGAGAACATTCAAATCCATGCCAAAGAGATGTTTTCTTGCAAGTAGCAGTCTCACACCTGATCCCTTCATTACTTTCCTTCCCACACTCATTCAAATGCTTTCTGCTTCTCCTGGTCTTCCTGCCATGGACTCTCTGGACCTGATTTTGGTGGCCAGTGCTGGGAATTGAGAGAGGAAGAAGGAAGGAGCAGAGAAGAGGTTGGTGGTTGTGGTGGATTTGATTACTCTGGGCCCAGAATGCCTTTCTCTGAAGACTATGGGCCAAAAAATCTCAAGGGAGCATCTGTCTCCTTTGACTTACCCCACAAAGCCCAGGCTGTACCTGTCCTCATCCTCTGCTGTCCCAGCGAGCACACAGACCTGGGGAGACCAGCGCAGCCCCATGGCCCTGCCCCACGGAGCCGCCGTGCCAGTATCAGGACTCCAGGTGTTCTTCGTTTAACAAGGCAGATGGGGCACTGCCTCTTGCCGAATGGCAAAGAGCAGAGCAGACCCCTTCACACCCCAGAGTCCTTTGGCCTTGGTCGCAGCTCGCGTGCGGACAGCCAGCTGCATGAGGTGTGTGCGGGGAGCCGGCTGCCGCCGGGCCAGAAGCGCTCGCAGTGTGCTGCAGTGAGCTGCTAGTTCTGCTGATCCTCCCCACACGGCTGCTGCTGCTCCACACGCTCCTCCGGAGGCAGCGGCTGCCCCTGGCCTGGGTGAGCAGACAGAAGCTGGCCTGACGCAGCACTGTCCCCCAGCAGCTCCCTGCCCGTGTGCTCCGGGTCCAACCTCTCTTCCAGCAGCTCCTCTTTGCAGGGCGCAAAGATCTCCTCGGGCAGCCCTGACGGATCCAGGCCAGTTACTCCCTCTCTGTGCCCCTCACCTGGCTTCGCTCTCTCCCCAGCTAGCCCTGGATCAGACCCTGCACCACACTTTGGGTTCCCGGTGTCACGTGGCTCTAACATTTCCCCATCTGATTCTTCTTCATCCAGCTCCACCACACTCTTCTCCGGGTCGGAGTCCTGCTCCACCAGCTCCTTCTCGCACAGCTCCGGGACGCTGCCTGGCTCTGGGCCGCTGCTCCAGGCCAGGGTCTCTGGGGCACTCGACTCTGCCACTGACAACCCTGACAGCCGCAGCTCCACGTCGAGCCCTCTGCCTGCAGGCTGCCGGTCCCCGTGCTCGGGGCACTGGCTGCTCAGCTGCTCCTCGCTTTTGGGCGGACTGACAGAAAGTTTCTCAGCGAAGCTGAAACGAGCGCAGTTGTCCACAGAGGTTGGAGAGGATGGCCCTGCACTGGAGACGGTGCTGGAGGGTCCACTGCTGTCTGCAAAGAGGAAGAAAAGTCTTAAACGTTTAGCTAGTGTTACCCCAGCCCAAAGCCTGGGCAGATCCAAGCTGTTGCAGTCCCGCAGTTCTACAATCAACAAGTGAGGGTCGTCTACAAGCCATGCAACCCGGCAGGGGCTTGAAGCTGCTCTTGGGTGTGTTTCTGCAGCTCAGCTGAGGAACACCCAAGACAAACACCACACTTATATCTTCTCATACAGTGCTAAGCTGGCATATAGCCGAGAGGGGATTCTATTGCCATTGTAGAGCAAAATGTAAAATGTGAAGTTGAACTTTGAGCTGAAAAGCAGCTTCTTTCATTCCTTCATTGTTATGGAACATTCTCAGCTTCAACTTTGCTCATTGTGGTTCCTGACACACAATCCCTGAATGCTGAGCTAGAGTCACCACTGCAAGAAGAAATATTGCATCTCCACTAATGTTTATTCTTGTCTTACAGTGTACAATGAGCAAAACCAGAGAACAGATCTAGATTATATCTAATCCAATAAAGGGGGACGATGAAACAATGGTTGTCAGTCAGCCCAGCTCCCTGACCGCGCTGCCCGCACTGACACACGCTGCTCCTGGCACAGGGTGCGCAGCCAGAACAGCAGCACTTCTCTTTCCGCAGCACCTTGGCTGGTGTTAAGGTATGTGCTGTGCAGCTCTTAGCTAATCTTCTCCCCTTGGAGCGCCAGGCAGCTCTGCAAAGGGGACTCACAGTTACCAGCTCTGCAATGACTATGACAAGTGAGGCCCAGGGGCTGCACAGAAGTATGTAAGCGAAGAACTACATCATCACCTGGAGTGCTGGGTGAGACATGTGCATGGCTGGTTAGGAAAGGAAGGCACTTCCACATGCCAGCACTGAGTGGGCCATGTGTCATGGAGAATCACAAAACCTGAGATGAAAATGGAGTGCACTCGGGCCTTTTGTGTCCTTGTGCACAAAGCAGAGGATGTCTGGAGAGACAGCATCCACCCAACAGTATATGTCCCCAGGATATACAGTACTTCAGAGTTCCATTTTGCATCTTTCCTTGGAAGCTTTTTCACAGGGCATATGGCTACTTTCCCTTTTACCTATTTCCCCTTTCTGTTTCTGTTCCTTCAAGGGCAGAGCATAGAAACCCTGAGCACCAAAACTTGGCTTCCATCATTTGGCCCCATTCCCCCCCTCACCATCACACCCACCCCATCAAGAAGGGAGCACACTCACACCAAGGGGGTTTATCTGAACGCTGGCGCAAAGGCAAAGATGATGACGACAGGATTCGCTGGGACATAAAGGGGTCTCCTGGTATCTGGCTTCCAATCATTGAATCAAACAAAGCTTCAAGAAAAATAAAAAACAAGCACAGATCAGTAATGCTCAGACAGACACAAAGGAATTGCTCATAACCCAGCAGGCGCTCCGGGAAGAGCACGAGAACAGCACAAATTCAGAGCCGGGCCTGTCCCTCGGCGCCTGGGAATCTGAGGTTATGACTTCCCAGGCTGGAGTTTGTATCCACGTCACTGAACCCATCAGCTACAGGCAAATCTGACCAATTACTTGTCTCTCAAGTAAGTGGCCCAGAATGGCTCTGAGCTGGATCCCACAGCTCATTCCTGGGCTAGAACACCCTGGAACAGGTTTCAGAGACTGCATCTACTGCCAGTCGTGTCAGGTTGATCTATCCCCGAGACCATCCCAAAAGGTCTCCCAGTCTCCCCGCTGCCCTGGCTGACCAGAGACGAGCCCACCTCACCAGTACCTGCGGTGGACTGGACGTGCGACTCACTGCAGCTCCTGCACATGGCTGTCAGGAACTCGTTGACCTGGCGCAGAGAGAGGGAGTTGTGCAGAGTCTCCAGGGGATAAATGGTAGGAACCATGGAACAGCCTTCAAAACCTGGAAAGAAACCCAATCAGAAAATGAATAGAGCTAACAGCAGCCTAAATCCATGCAAGACCACTCATGGCTGAAGGAGCTGGGCAGTCTGGGAATCAAACGACAGCCACACTCAGGCCTAGGGTCACCTCTTCTAGACCAAGAAATTTACCACTAGGCAACCACATGCAATAACAGACCTGAAAGCAAGCACCCAGGCACACGCAGAGGAGGGGAGGAGGAGGAAACGTACTGAGCAGCAGCCATGTTTGCTGCAAAGCCTGGAACCATTTGCTAAAATATATGGTTATGATGGAGACCTCGGCCCCGCACTTCACAGAAACTAAACAGAATTTGCGTGAAGTCAACAGAATTTCCACAAAGAACCGCCCCAGGAGCACCAGCCCAGCCTGGACACAGCCCACGCCGCCCGTCAGCCTGATGGGCTGGGGAACAGTCTGAATTATTTGTCCCCTTAACAAGACTTCACTGCCAGCAAACCCAGAATTAGTGAAATAGGTATCTCAACATTTAGCAGACACTTGCTCAGAGCTAAGCTGAGTCACAACCATTCACAATAAATTCTTTGCTACTCAAGACAGCAGAATATTATGGCAGAGTATCTTCCTCTTCATCCAAGCTTGGCAACACTTCGTGGCACCAAGTCAGCCTGAAACTGTCAGAGGAGCAAGGAAGAAACAAGTGAGTCTCTGGGCACGTGGGAACGAGGGCTCCTGCACTGCACCTCTTGAGTTCAAAGGCCTCTCAACTGCTTAAGCTCAGGCTCCCCATTCTGTGACTCCCCAGCTCCTTCCAAGGGGCTCAGAAAGACCCTGGGAAGGAATTGGGTTTGTTTGTACAGAGAAGGAAAATTATTTTGAAATGCAAAAGGTACAACAGCCCTTGATGCGCTGCTGTATGAGGACTGCAGCCCAGCACGCTGCAGGCTGGCAGCCATCCCTGCAGCCTGACAGCACCTGGATTAGCTGCTAAGCGTGGTCATGGTTCCAGTCGCCTCCGAGACAGTCTCTGCTCTGACCCGCTCACCTAACCCAGCTCTGCAAGGAGCATGAACCAGCAGAGGGTATTTGGAGTGAACATGCAGTGTGAGGAGGCTGCAGACCAGAGCACCACCAGTGCGCAGCGCTGCAGAGACATGCTGCCAGAACAGCTACCGAGAGAAGACCCTCTGGAGAGGTTACCTGCACCACAGCAGCCGACAGACACAGATTCAAGACGTGAAGGATAACAAATCCTAGGCTAGGACAAAAGAATGCAAGACACTGGAACAATACTCTGCTGTCCCTTGCTGAGAAGGCCTCAGAGTGGAAGTGCTGAATAAGGAAAAGTATCTGTTCGTTACTTTCTCATAGGCATCCTGGGACTCAGCGCTAGAGGAAAAGGGTGAGGGCAAGACTTAATGAACAGTCACATGGAGATGGTTGTGGAGCAGCACAGTGTGAGGCTCATGTAATTTCATAACAGAATCTGGTTTAAAGACTGGCCAAGGTTGGCTCAGCTATTGGGGTCTCCAAAGAAAAACAGAAGAAGTTTGAATATAACATAGGCAAAGCAACGTGGTTACAAGATACCCTGGAGGCATTGATGGGGATCTGAGCACTTGGGCACTCCTCTAATAAAAAGAAGAAATGAAAGGCCCAGCATTAAAGGAAGCATGGAACACTGACAATGCTGCTGACGTGAAATGTCACCCCTATATCCCCAAGTGCCAAAAGCCTGCCTGCACAGCTCTGCCCAGCACCGTGTCACTTAACTGGTCTCAAGCAAGTAGAGAAAAAGGCAAAAGTTTCCCTTCTCAAGGTGAAGCACTACTGTTTCCAGGGAATCCCTCTCCTTTGTGCACGGCAGCCCACTGCCCTGCACGGCTCCCCGACCGGCGTGGCTGCTGCGGGGCGGCCGACACCAGCAGCCTCGCGCCCACACCGGCTGTGCCAGCGCGGCAGAGCCAAAGCAGAAACCGCTGCCACGGCCCGTCGTCCCCAAGTGTACGGCAGCAGCTGCTTCTGTACCGCTGCTGCACCACACACACTGAGCAGAGACCTGACATCTTAGGGAAAGGGCCACAAAAATCAAGCACGAGTGCAAACCACAGGAACGTTTCCAGCCTGACAGGCACCCAGTGCCGACCGCTCAGCTACTGATGCTTCCCCAAACTCCTCCTGGGGCTGCAGCGCAGGAGTCTGTGATGCGGAACATGGCACAAGAAGTTAGACAGAATTCCATTCATTTTTGTATCAAACAGCAGCCCAGGGAGGAACAAGTTTCATTTGTGGTTTCATTCAGGTTTGACGACAGTGGCTGCACTGGGGGTGCAGAGGACAACCTGCCTCCTCCACAGGGACAGGCACGTGGTGGGGCTGCAGGGCACAGGAGCTAAAAATGAACCCCAGCGTCAACTGCCACCTTCTCCAGGCAAGGAGTACAGTGTGGTTATTTCTCAAAAACTTTTGTTCAGTAAAACAGGAAGAAACCATCTGTTAGAATAAAGAACACAAGATTTGGTTATGGGGAAAAAAACCTTAAGATAAACAAGGCAGAGGAATGTGCATTATTTTGGATGTGCAAGGAGACTGCAGTGATGTGAGGGAGCAGCTACAGGGGCATCTCCACTCTGAATCAATAATGCAGCAGCATCCTGGCGCAGAGCAGAGAGAACAGAGCTGCCTGAAGAGCCGTTCTGCAGGGGACGGCACCGGTGGTACCGTCCGGCTGAGGATTAAAGTCCTGTCTGACCCGGCTGGGCGCGCCGGTGCCAAAGCTGAAGGGCCACCTGTACATCGGAGTTAACCAGGGCCCAGTCTGAGCTCTTTTCCCTGAGCTCCACATTCCTGGCACGTCCACACTTTGCTGCACAGTCTGCTCGGTGGAACCCCAGCTTATGGAGAAGACTTCCAGACATCCACGGAGGGAGCGACTCCCCCATGGAACAAGACTGTTTCAGACGTGCCTGGTACCGGCACACAACACTTCATGAGAGCACTGAGAAGGTGATTTGGGTATAAGGACTCTTTTGCAGAGATCATCTAGCACACTATGCCACATAAAGCAAATGCAAACCTGCACCTGTCTCACACCTCCATCGGAGCCAGAGAATCCCGGGCTGCTGGGAGGAGGAACACACAGACACAGCTCTCGGGAACAGCTGCCTCTTGGCAGATGACCTCAAAGAAAGACAGAAGTGCCACCTTTTACCCAGACTACACAACGAAGAATTCTGAAACAGCCCACACTCACTTTATGATTACATGGCTTGAATGCCAAGCAAATACATGACAGATCTGAGTGAGCCCTGCGCACAGTGCTACCCCAGCGCTCCTTCACTGCAGGTGTAACGGGTACCTGCACCCTTTTAGCTATTTCTCCTTCAGCTACTCTGAGGTCTGAAAGAAAATTCAGCCAAAGGTGTTAGCAGTAGAACTAAACTGAGCAGATTTTTCTACTGGGAAAAGGGAAAAACAAGGGAGAAAACAAGACCTTGAATTCATCTACATCATCTTGATTACTGCAGGAGACGTCCCAGTGTAAACCCTCAAGAGACAATCAATACCATTTCATTAAGAGGAAACATCTAATTTGCATCAAGGTAACACAAAGTTTCCTAAACTCTATGTATGTCCCAGAGAGACAAGAAAGCTGACTGTGTAATCCTAGTTGGGAAAAGTGAATTTATACGGAACACATACAGCCCCTGGAATGACACAGGTGCTGGTGTGATTGTTGCTCAGAGCTGGTCAGTCAGACCCGCCGGGAGCCAGCAGAGTTCCTGGCTGGTGGCATGACAAGGAGTAGCCTTCAAGTGGTCCAAATGGCACATTCCTCAGCTTTACCGAGACTGAGCTGAGGCCCCAACTACAGCGAGTGTCTCTATTAGCAGAGCCGGCTTGTTAAAAGAGAGAACGGACCTGCTGCTGCAGCAGGCTGGCAAGTGGAAAGCAGCCAAGCTGCTGCCAGCCAAAGACAGAGGCCAAGAAGACTCAGGTAAGAAGTCTCTCTGGCCCAAAGCAAGCCTTTTTGTGTATTATATTTTTGCTTGAGTGTTCTAAACATGATTCCACACAATTTGGTGAGCAGAAGTTGCAGAGTTACAACTCAGCTCTCTAGCTGTGACCTCTATGTTTGGATGTGTTTACATATGCACACAACACATACGTGAACTCAGATTTTTGCTCACCACCCTTCTCAAGTTTAAGCCCGTGCCGTCAGCCCGCAGCTCTGTCCCGCTCAGCCCCCCCACCCGCGGATGAAGGGACACGAGACAGCACGTGGTGACTGCCCAACCCGTGATCTGCGGCTCAGAACTGCCCCGAGCCTGACAGGTCTCCCCATATTCCAGAGTCTCCTCTCAAGCTCAGTTTTGCTCCTGACAGCCCCACGTACCGTGGTGAGGAGTTTCACTCTGCACAGAAAAACCACGTCTTGTCTGAAGCTGCCTGTGCTCAAACCTCCCGGTTCCTGTGCTGGAACAGACACAGAACTGTGGGTCCCCACCACCCCTCTCCCACCACCATCACAAACATCCTCCCAGACTGCAAATTTCTACCTTTGCTCATTGTCCCAAGTGGTGAGGGTCAGATCAGTGTCCACTGTTTTATGAATGTGGGGCTGTTTCCCTTGTCATTTAAATTTATTTACACTGAGCATCACCTGCTGTTTTACTGCCCACTCATCGTCATCGGGTCATTTGCTGTTTCTTCACAGCTGACCTTTGGCTTCAGCACCACTGCAATTCGTTTACCCACAAGAACTTCACACTCTCCTTTCCTGCAGCTGTGAACACACAGATAAGCGCAGGTTCCCAGACAGATTGCTTCAGGGCTCCACCACTGATCTTTCCAACTACAGATGCTTACTGCTTACTTTTTACTCCCTGATTCTATCTTTCAATTTGTGTTTTGTGTGGACAGAAGTGTGGGTGAAAGCCAAGAAGGAGAGGGTAGGAGTATGTAGTTTTCACAAGGGGGGAAGCAGGGCTGGCAGCTACAGAGACTGGAGAAACATCTGCTGCAAGAAGAAACCCAGCAGGAATTCCAAATATGCTAATTAATTGTGGGCTTGACGATAGGCTGAGAAAACAGCAAGAAAGAACTCACTGCTTGCAGAGATCGGATTTCCACCCAGGAAGGCTGCGGTGCTGAGGTACGTAACCCGAACGCCCGGCTGCATCAGGGCAGGCTGCACAGCCCAGCACCACGCTGCAATATTTGGTGTATTGCTGCCCAAAGCACCAAAGTTCATCTCCTCTCCCTGCCAGAGCTCACAGGAGGTGCGAGATCTGCAGCAGGGGAAGCTCAGCCTTGGCTCTGGAGCAGTCTGCTGCGTTCCAGCACCTCTTCCCTCCAAGCAATTTTGCTCCGCTTTCGTATTTGTTGCTAGGAGACCAAGGATTGTCCTAATTATATATGAGAAGTAACTGCCACCTCCAACTTGCCTACTTGACAGAAAGGGCCATATCAAGAAAAAACAGACTGTGTAATAAAAATTCTCTTTTCTGGGCTCTAAAAATGCTTGATCCTGTTGCTTCACTACATGAAAAGCTAAACTGTCTCTGCCCCTTCCAGCCATGGGTCTGGATGAGGAAGGAGGTCCATGCATCACAGCACACAGCTCAGCAAGCCGCATGCACCAAGCAGGGCCTGTGGTGCCAGGTACCCGTGAACAGCCAGCCGGGCTAGCCAGCACCGAGACCTCAGTGCATCAGATCATCTGTGCCAGAGGCTGACAAATACCAGAGAAACTGTAGCAAGCTTTGACTGATTACATCTAGATTCAATGCTGAAATCACCTACCCCTCCCCAGCAGGCAGGACACGCCGCGGAGGTCCCGGAGGCAGAACAGATACCATGCAATGCAGCCACACAGCAGCTTGGCTCTGCCCTGTCCTACCCGCTTTCTCTAGAAACAACACAGTCCCACAAGCACTCACTTCCCCAAAATTTCTACAGCATGTTCACCCTGTGTGTGATCAGCCGTGGCACCTCCTGAATTTCCTTGCTTCCCACACTCTCACTGGTCACTTTGGATCTCTGTTGATAAGGGGATATCTTGCAGCACCCGCTGAGACCTGTGCAGGGGTGTCGTTCAGCGGGGCATCGCACCGGAGCTCGGCACCCACCCTGAGGGAAGCTCAAGAGCTCACCCTGGCTAGAGGAAGGAGGCAACAAAAAACTGCCCAAGATGGAAGAGCGCGGTTACAGCCACACGGAGAGCACCAGCTCCACGTGGAAAGGCACTGCCTAAGGCTGCAAAGCTGCCGGATGCAACAGCCCACACAGCTTGCTGCAGCAGCCCGCAGCTTCAAGGGATGCGGTGAGGGAAACGCTTTCCTTTTTAGAAGCAAAGCATACTTTGCATTCTCAAGCAGACAGTGGCCCCTGCTCAGCTACAGGAGCAGGGGACCGAGGCAGCTGCAGCGTGCAGTACCGTAAAGACACTCCAAGTCATCCTGCCCTGAGATCAGCCAGCTCCTGAAGAGACGCAGGTGGTAGGAGCACTGCTGGAGGTGATGGGCTAGAGCGGCATCCAGAGCGACGTTCCGGCTGGTGGCACAGTCAGAGGAAAAGCGCCGCAGCAACTGGGCAACGTGGTGGTGCTCAAATGCATCTGGAGAAAAGGGGCCACAGAGAGTGAGAGGGGCAGATGCAGCTGGGGAGAGAAACGGAGGAGATGTGGGGATGGAGCTGCCAGCGCCAGGGCTGCAGGGTGGGGAAGACCCGACCACAGCGGGAAGCCCAATCGCTCCCGCAGCGAGGTCGGGAATTCCCCTGCTCTGCAGAGCCCAGCGCAGCCGAACAGCCGCCCCGGCGCAGCCTCTCAAACACAGCTGGGCGCAGGGGCAGCCCCAAGCTTTCACCTGGGGGAAACTCTGACAAGAGAAGACATTTTAGGCTGTGTTCCAAGTCCAATACAGTTCAGGTTTGCCTAGATAAGAAGGTCAGGCCCGCATTCACCCTCCCGCAGCCAAGACAAGAAATCCAGACTGCCAACAGCACTCGAGCCCTGCATCCCAGCGTGGCCAGCACCTTGGCACACGGAAGAGAGAAACGAGCCAGCATCAAGTGACAGGAGGCTGTGAAAGGGACACTGGGACATTGGGGTTTGCCTGAGAGTGTGGCAGAGCAGAGGGGCACGGAGGTGCTGACCTCCCCACTCTGTGCAATCTTCTGCGATATCCTCGCATGGCAGACAAGACACGAGCACGCAGCCACGTCTTCTCCACGTACACAGCCTCGGGACTCACGTCAGGCTCCCCACACTCACGAGACCGGGCATAAAGCATCTGGCCTGACGCTGTGCTTGGCCACTGCTCTGGTTCACCCATCCCATTTCACCACAGAGGCAGCTCTTCAGGAACAAAATCCAGATTCAGAGCTCTGAATAGCATTTGCATCCTCAGGTGAGCGGTCCATGTGGCTAAACATCCTTCCTGCTAAAACCAGTGCCAAGCCTAGACCAAATATGTCTGACTTCAAGCTCACACCTACTGGACCTCTGCCTTTGTTTTCTTGATTAAGGAGTGCTTTGCCGTTAGAAATATTCATTGGGTTCTTGGGAAAAACCCAATGCCCAGTTTCACTTCATTGTATTTGGGGTAGGGGCAGCTGCTTTACAGTGTGGCTTAGGAAAGACTGGTGCTTGGTACAAGTTTTGCTGGCAAGATAGAAGGACACATCCTGCTGACATACACCACGTGAGCTCAGATGGTATCCAGACACACAAACAAATCAAGCAGTTGGCCACTCTGGGAAAAATAAAACTGAGCAAACACAGGTTCCCTTCAGATATTTGAAACAATAAAGCCACATTTAGCTGTCCTTTCCCCTTTCATCTTTCCCAAAACTTTGGTCTTCATAACAGTCTTCTGAACAACTCTCATCTTGCAGATCATGCAGGTCACAATTTCTTCATATTTACCAAGCAACAAGATTGCAGAAGCAGCCTTGATCACATAAGACAGAAATACTTAACCTGACGTTTTTTTCAGTGATCTGCTTTGGTTCTAACTTGTCTCAACAGCAGGAAGGAGTGGTGCTGGAACACAAACCTTTTCAAAAGTTTCTGTGCAAGACTTAGATAATAAACACTAGTTCAAGGCATCTGCTACCACAGAGCAAATGCTCTTTAAGCTCAGAAGACTCACAGTTTGGGTGTTAGGTTAGCAGCAACATGAAGCCATGAAGCAGAGACAGCAAGTCAACAGAAGCACTGTCAGATGCCCTTCCTCACCGAGCCTCTTCATAGCTGTGCCACGAGAGGAGTGAAGCAGGTGACACCGCCCTGGGTGGCTGGCGCCCGTCCCCTCTGCCTCCGGGAGGCGGCAGGTCCAGCCAGCATGGTCACCAACAGCAGGTGAGCGAAAGTTCTGCAGACACCATCCCATCTGCAGGAATGGTGAGCCTGCTCCTGCAACCACCACGCTGGGAGAACCGGGGGACCACCCTCAGACAGGTCTGCAGATCAGAAGCCATGAGGTTACCCCCGCTGCTAAGACACCTGTGCTGAGGAACACCACGCACAGAGGAACGCGGCGAGCGCCGCCCCTGCCACCGCAGACTGTGCTCTGCCAGGTGACCCCTCTCTTGGTCCTGCGAACCTACATCGTAGAAACTGAGGACTAAGCTGCTGATGCTCTTACAGAACATGGAGTGGATATCTGCGCCCCCCAAATCCAACGGTATTCTCCCCCAACCCCGCCCCCTCAGAGGAGCATGAAGAAGGCCTCAGCATCAGGAGGGAATTAAAGGCTGCTTTGGGAGTCCATTCACAGAGCCACTGCTCTTGCTTTTCCACCTGGGACACAAACGCCTTGGGGGACAGCAGAGGAGCCACTGAGCAGGAACAGAGGGTGAATGAACAAGTTAGTCACAACGAGACAATGGGGGAAGGTGAAGCACGTTTGGACACCAGATACACAGACACAAAAAAACCACGAGAAGGCTGAGAGGAGAATACGTGCAGAGAGAACTGAACGTGAGCATGGGGTTAGAAGTGTGAGGAAACGTCAAATCAAGGAAGCAAACGTACCATTAGTCGGATGCTTTGCAAACGACACAGAAAATCGTTTTACGGCTGGCATAGACAAGAGCTCTGAGGAAATAAAAACAGATCATCTCAGTTAACAGCCTGCTTCTGAGGATCCTCCGACCTTCATACGCTTGCGGCTGCTCTTCCGTGTTCACCTTCTTCACCCCACGACAGCGGCTCCCGCGGCACGGCCATCGCACCCCAGTCTGACCAGACCTCTCGGCTCCTGCTGCCCTGGCACTGCGGGGACCTGGCCCACGCTCACGGTCACAGAGAGCGCCTCACACCTCCCACCAACCCCGTCCACCCGGAGCACAGCCCCAGCGCGGCCCACGCAGGATGCAGCCCGGCCACGCTCGCAGCCGCACGGGCCCAGCAGCAGCGCACACAGCGCCCAGACCCACCGCTGCCCGGGACAAGCACAGCCCCGGACAGGGAAGCACAGCTCAGAACATCCTCCTAATGCAAGCTAAACTGAGCTATTTATGCGTTTAAAGCTAAATCAGCTAGCAACTAGGGAACAACCAGAAGACCCATGCAGATACGCCTCTACAGCTCAGTTGCTCAAAGAGTTTCAGTGCAGAAGAGGTTTGGGGATACACCTGCAGAATGGCCCTTGGGCCTCTCCTGGCCAAGCCCCAGGCCAAGCCCTCCCTTAGAAATCACACATCAGACAGACAATGCAAGGACAAATTCTGTGCATCTAATGGGGTGCACACAGATGAGCTTTCAAAGACATGGATTAGTCTCCATGTACACCAAAAAAAAAAAAAAAAAGGCTGACAACTTCAGTTTATTCCCACTCTGGAAAGTCCTCAGCTATCACGTGAAAGAATGGCCTAGATCAGAACATCTGCAGGATTTGGTGTGAGACCCCAGCCAATCATACATTTTGCTGCTATTTAGGAACTTTCAGGAAATATTAGAAACGCTTTTATGTCTCTTTCCTATTCCATGCGTCTGCTCTGCCTGGTCAACAGGGTCTGTACACCCATCCTTCTGCACTGAGGTCAGGAGACACGTGTCCATCTACGCTCCACACACCATTGTGCTTCTTTAGCTGCATCCACTGACTTGGCCAAATAACGTATTTAAACCAGCTTCCAAACTTGCTGCCATTTTCTTTGCCAGCTTAACAGAGCACGACAATCTCCCCTACGCATGTAACCCCTTGCAAGTGTCGGAGTCCTGGAGCTGCAGCCAGCTGGGGACGTCTCCGCTGCAGCCCGCGTTCCCCATTTACAGCACATCAGTTTAACGGTGCTGACCACAGCTCGCTGCACCCCTGGCTTCACACCAGCCACCTGCAAACCACAGCCCCCAGAGGCCCTTCCCTCCGCCCGCCGCTGGGACACAACTCTCCACTGAGTGTTCCTCAGTCCTCTCCCAGCCCTACGCAAAAAAATTCAGAAATAAGGGCCATTTTAACTTCACTTGAGCAAGTCTTTGATGAAGTGCTATAAGCCATGCACCACACCTTGAAGCATCACAGCCACGAAAAAATATCAAAGAGTTCATGCAAAGATGTGCTCCAGGGTCTGAAGGTTTCTAAACATCATTAGCCTGATGACTGCGGAAAAGGCCTTGACACGAATGTCCTCCCAGAGTTTGCCACGAAGTTTGGTTTAAATGCCACTGTTCAGTACTTCATTTGTGCTCATTTAAGCAGGAACATGCAGATCAGGGGCTTATTTCAGATTCCAAACTACCTTCCCCATAAGCTAAATGCCCTTCTGCCTCCTACTTGTTCTCCCAAGCCCCCACCTCTTCCTCACAACTGCTCTTATTGCGGCAAGGCGCTGGGAGCACAGGGTGCCACAGCACACAAAGAAACACAAAAAAAGTAGTGTAATATCAAGAGGAATAATTCTGGGCTGTGTTAGCCACACGCTAGCGAAATAAATCTGCCTTTTAAGTACCGGAGGGTACGACAGCGCCTCAGCATGCAGAGCCCTCATCACTGGTTTGTGCTGACGCAGCAGGACTCTGCCCTGCACCTCGGGCACGAGCGGCCCGTCCTCAGCTCCTGCTGCAGGGCCGGGGAAAGCAGCACAGCACCGGGACCGGGACCGGCAGTGTCTGCTCTGCTCCCGGCTGGCCAACAGCGAGCGGCCCGTGGTGCTTTTCTCTGAGAGCTACTGCTGCCTGGGGTTCGTGCTGCTTGCAGAGCTGCGGACGAAGCAGCCAGAGCCCTTGCTGGCCCCTTCAGCAGCTCCCCTGGTATTCACACCGTCTTGTGCCGAACAACAGGAGCTTATTCTGGGACCTATGAGTAACCAGCAGCTGTCGCCCTGAGCAGCGCGGACTGGTACAAGGTTTGAAATCCTCCCCGCTGGGTCTCGCTGTCCCTGTCGCTCACAGCCTGCGGCGTGCCAGGGAGCTCCCCAAAGAGGGGACAAGCAACAGTTTTCTCTTGCCCAGTGAAAAGCAGCACGGAAAGCCAGTGTACACAATGGTCTCAACACAATGGCATTCATGAGGTTCCAACAGGTCTGAGAACTGGATACCATCTTTCCACCCTGATTTGCTAGGCTGTTTTCTTTGCCTCAAAACTGGACAAACATCCAAACCTCCTGTCTTCCACAAAGGCCCCAAATTATTGCCTTAATCATCTCCCCACCTTGTAACCCACCAGTGCTATTGTTCGTTATGATCCTGATAAGAAAGGCTCTCAGACTCTGTAAAGTATTGACTAAGACAGCATTTGTTAGCATTAACATGAAAAGGAAGAAGAGCGGACAGACAACTCGCATCCATTCAGGTGCTGGGAAGCCGAGCTGTGGGTTTCCAGGTGGGTTTCCCACGGCACAGCGCGCTGCGCGGATCCCATCCATGGAGAGGTTTGTTCAACGCTGTTCAGCTCCACGTTCCAGCAACGGTACGTTAATCAGTACTTACGGAGTCTGAGCACCTTTCTTAGCAGGTCACAGCAGACACCTGCACTCATGCACTGCCCGTCCGGCTGCCCCACGCTCCCCAGGTCTGTGGTGCTCCTGCTCCCTCGGCAGCAGCAGCACACTCTGCTGCTCGATGAACAACACGCCTGCAGTCACTGCAGATCAACCCCGGCCGGCAACGCCGCTCCCCACATGCATGGGCAACATTTGCGCTAATGGCCCAAATATGTTCTACCGGATCATCTTGCTGAACTTTAGGGCAGTTTATGCAGAACTGCACAATAACTAGACTTTCCGGTCCTTTTGCAGTATTTCACCCAAGCATCCCACTTACCTCAAGGATTTCAGGCATATCACACTTGCTTTCTGACAGCTACCCTGCACTCAGAACTCTGTGTGCCCAGCCTTACTCTAGTACCCATCCTATCCACCCCTGAGCATGTCATTCTGCCTTTGGGATGGGATTACTGCCTTCACAAAAGCTCCGTTTAGCACCAGCAAGATCACCAAGGTAAGCGAGATGATGCGATGTGCTGGATTTCCATACCAGGACAAACCTACTTAATATCTAGACCAATAAATCCTTCTCCACAACAGGAAGTGGTATTAAAATGTCACACCAGATCACACCCCAGACATCAGCATAAAACTCCTTGCACAGTGTCAGCTCCTGTCTTGGCCTAGCAAGGATCACAATTTCTTGGGATATGATAAAATGCATTACTGTAGAGGCAGCGAATATATACATTCAACGGTCATTCTTCTCAGCAGTCTAAGCCTTTGCCTCAGTAGCATCCTGAGACACCAAAGTCCACAAATTAACCACCTGCTGCACAGGAACACACATACCGTCTTTGTATGTCAGGCTGCTGGCAAACTTTTTGCCATGGCTGCGTGCGTAGTCCTGGAGGTTGGGGGCACTGGAGGAGCCTCCCAGCACAGTGGTGCTAAACAGCCCGGTGCACTGTGACCCTGGAAAGGCATGGAAGGTGTTAGTATTATATCTCCACCGCATGCAACTATAGAAAAGTAGGGTTAGTCAAAGAATGAGGAACGAATGGCCACTTCGCAGGCAAACTCAGGAAAAAAAATGATGTTGGGGAGCATAGGGAGGTGGTAAATTCTAAATTCAGTAGTGCCAAATGCACAACAGGCAGTCCAAAACTCAGCACCAGGAAAGTTCCTAACTCCATCCAGGGGTTTATTTCCATTTGCCTTTCTTGCCCCGACCCAGGAGAAACACCTTGACACCCTTCAGCTAGCAAATCTACATACTCATGTCAGAAAAGCCAGGATGCCAAATCACTGATGTTCATGTCACAGGGCTTCATTTCTCTGCTCTTCTGCCCTTTCTCTTTGGAAATCTCCTTTTTCTGAGGGCACTGAGAGGAAGACAAGACTGCCTGATCTGTTGGTCAGAAAATGTGGATTAATCACTGCCAAGCAGTAACAAAAGCAATGAGACCAGAGAGCCTTCTGTCATGAGCTGCTGCCCAGGTGACATTTCCCATCCACTCAGTCATGTCCTGCTACTCCAGAGTAGGTCCAATTGCTCCATGAACTACCTGTGCAAAGCACCAGACGCACACACAGCATGGAACTTGGACACCCTGTGTTGAAGAACATGGCGTGCAAGGCAGTCTCGTGCACGTGAGGGCAGCCCAGCACCGCTGGCCTTGGCAGCCGCTCGTGTTTGCTTCTCTGAGGCACAGAGTTCTGTGGAACGACTGGACTTCACATGATATTTAGGGAATATTGGCATTTGAAACAGGATTCTTTTGACGGGGGAAAGCAATTGTGACAGAGATAAAACCTATTATGGGCGAGACAAAGCCACCGATTGGCTATAAATTCTCTGCTAAAATGTCTTGGTGCTGCATTCCATACTGAGAATACCAACTGCTAAAACCAGCATTACTTCCACATATAAAAGGCTCCTAGAAACAACCAGGTTGATCTTGTTGCGCCTTGTCTGCCAAGGCAAAAAACCTGACATGCTGCCTGTTAGTATTGAACTGGAACAGTGCAACTGTTACTATTGTCAAAAAGGTGCTGCCTAGATTGCAGGGAACCTCTTGATTCTAAAATACAGCATCGCAGCAGGATTTAGGTTGGAAAGCCTCTGGAGGCTTCTTTCCCGGTGCCCCAGCAGGGCCAAGTGGGATCAGTTTGCTAGAGTTTGTCCAACCCAATTTTGAGAGGAGATTCCACCAGCTCTCTGGGTCTCCATTGCAATATCTGGCATATTCACGCTGAAAAACATGTTCCTCCAAGCATACTGGAATTTCCCTTGCTGCAACTTGCGTCTGTTGGTTCTCAGCCTATCGCCTTGGAGGGCAGTCTGTCTGTCTTCTCTGTAACCTCCCATCTGGGTGGCCAGACAGCATTCGGGGCTCCACGCCCCACGGCTGCTGATCCGAACGGGCTCTCCCAGCATCTCCCGGCAGGCTGTGACTCCAGCCCCAGCCTCCTCCGCGGCCTTGACGGCCTCACACCCGCTGTGTCTGCACCGGGCAGCCCAGCAAGCCAGCAGCTCTTCAGATGCGTCTCAAAGGGGCGAACAGAGGAGAAGAACCGAATCCCTTGGCCTGGTGTCTGTGCTGCTAATCCAGCCCAGCACAGGCCTTCTGTGGCGCTCGGGCATGGCTGCCTCACGTCCGCTGCCTGCTCCTCAGGACCCAGCTCTTTCTCTGCAAAGCACCTTTTTAGCCAGAGCTGCTTTGGAGAAAACACACAGATCCTGACTGTTGAGTTCATCACATATAAGCTCAGTCTACACTGAAATATCTGCTCCTGGGAAGAGTAGGGGACGACCCAAAGAGTTCTCACATCACTGTGACACTGCTGGTCACTTCCCGCAGGACAGGCCAGCACGCACGTGCCCTTGGACAGACAGACAGACAGAGAGCTGGTGCCTAAAAGGCGACTGATACGCAAGCCTTAGAAAATTTCCTCCTAATGCCTAAATTGAAGCTCAGCGCTGACTCAGCATGAACTGCAATCTGTCAGAATGCAAACAAAATTTTGTCAAGCAGCAGCCAGGGTGAGGCTCCTAATCACCCTTCCACGGCTTAAAAACAAACAAACAAACAGACAGCAACAACCCCCCCCAACAGACTCATTTACTGGCAGATAAAAATGGAACAGAAGATTTTTATGACTTTCTGTCTTGAGCAACCTCGTGCCACTGACTATGAAGCGAAAGATGCCCCCGCGTTTCTGCCACCTACAGCAGACAGAGGCATTTTGTTAGCACCCTTAACCAGAAGAGAATTTATAAAGACAACTCTATGGACAACAGCAATTGTCTACAATGAACTCTAGGAGACCATTGGAGCCAAAGTTAACACACATACGCATCCTAAAGAACATAATGGTACACATTTGGATTTAAGACGTAGCAACATTGGCTAGAAATTACTGTATGTGCTAGATCTTTCTTGTGTATTTAATTTTCAGATGTACATTCAGTGTTTCAGATGTTCAAAAAATAGACATCCTTTATTTCCCTGCAGGAACATGGGTGTCTGCACAAAGCTTCATGCCCATCTGCAATACAGCACCTCTGTTGCTCAAACAGCAAGGAGTGATTTTACCCCATTTTGAAGTGTTCTTGCAAGCAAAGAAAGGCATTGAAACTTCCCTAGGTTTCTCAAGCTAGAAGCATGCACACTATTGCAGACAGTTCACAATAATGCACATGCTCCCGCCCAGAAAAACGTGGCATACTGCAAAGCACCACTTTGCACAGACAGAGCAAGCTGCCCCTTCTCCAAACACACATCCAAAGGCACTTTTAAAATCACAGTAAAAACACAATTCCGGCAGGTCTGGTAGCAGAGTTGTCACAGGAGCTCTGTCCTGCTCCCCGCTCCTGCACACAGGTCAGGCCTGCACAGACACTGTCCCCAAGATGTGGACAGCCACCCAGGGACCAGGGCACGGACAGGGACAGCCACCCAGGGACCAGGGCACGGACAGGGACAGCCACCCAGGGACCAGGGCAGCACACACAGGGACAGCCACCCAGGGACCAGGGCAGCACACACAGGGACAGCCACCCAGAGACCAGGGCAGCACGGACAGGGACAGCCACCCAGGGGCCAGCGCAGCACACACAGGGACAGCCACCCAGAGACCAGGGCAGCACACACAGGGACAGCCACCCAGGGACCAGCACAGCACACACAGGGACAGCCACCCAGGGACGAGCGCAGCACACACAGGGACAGCCACCCAGGGGCCAGCACAGCACACACAGGGACAGCCACCCAGGGACCAGGGCAGCACACACAGGGACAGCCACCCAGGGACCAGGGCAGCACAGGGACAGCCACCCAGAGACCAGGGCAGCACACACAGGGACAGCCACCCAGAGACCAGGGCAGCACACACAGGGACAGCCACCCAGGGACCAGCACAGCACACACAGGGACAGCCACCCAGGGGCCAGCGCAGCACACACAGGGACAGCCACCCAGGGACGAGCGCAGCACACACAGGGACAGCCACCCAGGGGCCAGGGCACGCACAGGGACAGGGACAGCCACCCAGAGACCAGGGCAGCACGGACAGGGACAGCCACCCAGGGACCAGGGCAGCACGGACAGGGACAGCCACCCAGGGACCAGGGCAGCACACACAGGGACAGCCACCCAGGGACCAGGGCAGCACGGACAGGGACAGCCACCCAGGGACCAGGGCAGCACGGACAGGGACAGCCACCCAGGGACCAGGGCAGCACGCACAGGGACAGCCACCCAGGGACCAGGGCAGCACGGACAGGGACAGCCACCCAGGGACCAGAACAGCACGGACAGGCTCGATCTTGGGAAAGCTCAGAAAAGCCAGTAGTGTCTGAATGAACCCCTCATAGCACAGCTGCTGAGACAAGTATTAAAGCCAAAGTTCAAGCTTCTGTGAGTTCTGTATTATTCCTCCCAGAAAGTACATTTCAGATCCTAAAGTGGGAAGAAATTAGATTTCTACAAAACGAGCAGGAAAGGAATCAGGAAGATTCCTTGGAGAGCTTGACTTTCACAGGTAAAAAGGCATCATTCTTCTTAACGGTCCTCAGGTTACGAGAAACTCACAGAAACACAGACACCCTGACAGGCTCGTGCTGCAGCACAGGCTGCTCCGCTCAGCCCTGCTGTGCTGCAGCTGCAAGACTGCAGACAGAACGACGGCCGGGCTGCTTTCCAGCTGCAGGTTTGCTGCACAGACTGGCTCTGCCAATCCCCGCCCAAAGCTTTGTTTCTGCAGAGCTTCCCCGCTGCAAAAGTGAGCAGCAAATGCTTCCCAGCAAGGCAAGTCAGGAAAGAACCTCAAATTAAACCTGCTGGGATCACATTTCAAATGCTGTTGTCAAGTAAAAGCACAAGAGTCCAGCAGAGTATTAGCCTTCTCTATTGCCAGAACAGACATTCCTCGGAAACCCAGAAAAGGCCAGAGTAAATAGGCTGTAATATCTGCTTTCCAAAGCACGTGCCTTCTGGTACTCAGGCATCCAAACAGTAAAGATAGTTTGCATGTAGCACTCGATGTGCTCAGTAATTCTCTGAGCAGCTGCACTTCCCTGACTGTGTCATCTCAGGAATTCTCAAACCGATCCACATGGGTTCACACAATAACCGCAGGTTTCTGCAGGCCTAAGCCAGGCAGTCTCTTGCAGCTTAGTCCTGCAGGTGGCCTGTGAACAGCAGAAATAAGTACATGCACCACGTGAAACAGCACAGGCAAAATCCACGATGGCCAAGGCTATTGTGCCTTTACAAAAATAATATGCATCAGCCATTTCTTCTTATTAATAGATCTTTCCAGCTGGCTGGGAGCATAGCTGGCAGACTACAGGGATACTTCCTAACCACTCTGAAGAAAATTTGCTTTCCTTGGTAAGGATTAGCTTCCAAAGAAGCAGCTCATTCAAAAGTGACAGAGAAATGATCAGGCCTTTCATAAGTCTCTTGGCTGCGGGATGTCCACATAACAGGGCAAAGAACTGATGAGTGCGAACTGCTGCAAGTCTGTGGCCAAGCCATAATGCAAAAATTGTTCTAAACAAAAAGACAGTGGGCGTAACTTGGACATTTCCACCTTGGTGCTTAGATCTGTAAGATCTGTAAGATCTAGGTTTCACAGCCATCTTTGAACCTCATGACAGCAAAGACACCTTTTCAGTTTCTAATAGATCTTGCTTTAGCAAAAATATTTCAGGAAGAATTTCAGCTGTCAAGTTGTTTAGATTAGGATGACAGGGACTGGTGCTCTCAAGGACAGGTAGCGAACACCAAGTGCCCCAAAATATTCTCTTCCACTGGCTACCACGCAAAGAATGGCCCAGCAGGGATTCCAGTTCAATTAGAGAGCTGTCAGACACCGGTGCAGATGACAGGTCTGTTCCGTACAAGAGACCTTTAAGAAGCAAAGGCAGAAATATAATAGTCTTACAGGAAGAGCAGCTTTGCATGTAAACTTCTGTTTTGTGGAACCCGAAGTGTGCTAGTTCTAAGTAAAAATCATCTCTTCCTACTAAGTTCAGAAATGGTATAACAAATTACAGCGACATGGAACCAGAAGCCCAACCTGCAAGTACGCAGCTTGCTCTGTTGCTCCCATGCTATAAAGGATGAAAAGTGCATCTTCGGCTGCTAGAAGCTGAAGGAGAAGATCACACCCAAAAGGAAATACAGTAAGATAGCCTCTACAGTGGTCTACACAGTAACACTAAAAGAAGACATAATACACACAGACACATGCAAGGAACTTGAGCCAGATGTACACGTGGACAGACAGAACCCACAGAAACACAGCGGGACAGGCGAGCAGGCTGGTGCCAGGTCGGTACAGTACCTAAGCCACTCTGCTTCATCTCAGAAGACTGCCTGGAATAAGTGCTGAAGAGGCGATAACCTCCTGATTTGGAAGAAGATTCAGAGAGCACCTGCAAAGACAGATAGTATGATCAGTGCCATGGTCTAAGATACCCGTCGTCTCAGAAGCCTTTATAGAATACATCAACTGCAGGTAAAGAAAAGTATGTCTCTTCCTTAAAATCACAGTTTTCTAGAGGCATAAAGGTGCTCATATGCTGAGACTGGGACAGTGCACACTCTATTTTAATCTCCAGTTTGTGCTGGGCTGTGGAACAGTGGAGATTTCAAAAGTACGAAGGGACTTGTGTACTGAGCTCCAAGACTCTTGCTGGAATCACTGGGACGTGAACTTCCTTCTCTAGCAGCAGGAAAGTCCATCCCCTTTAACTCAATACGTGCCTGTTACAAAGTGCCTCCGAGCGCTGCATGCAACGATTACATCATGAGGGACACCGAGATGGAAGCCAGCTAACAAACACCTCAAGCCCTAACTCTGCTGTCACTGGTTCAGAAAGCAAATAGCAAAAATGCCTGTGAAAAGTCTCAAAAGGAGGGACAACTTCTAGAGCACTTGGAAGGTGTCAGCTACCTGCTGACTGTGACACCAACCGTGTGACACATAACTGCCCTGAAGGAGAGAAGAAAGAACGTTAACATCGATCTTTGTTACTTTAGCAGAGCAATGATTGGGACAGTTCTAAACCCCGTGGCAGCTCAAACACTCTGGAACAAACCCGCCAGTTATCAGGGACCTCTGGCCTGCAGGAGATCTGAGACAGGAGACGTGAACAGGAAACACGGAGCTGAACTGCGAGAGGCGACGGCTGGAGTCTAGGGGGTGGCAAAGATGTCACCACGGCTAGGAGAAGAGGCTGCACGCAATCTCGTAGCTGGTAACGCTGATGCCTCTACAGGGCATGTAATCCAAATAATTCTTGTATTTCGCAGGCATTTCCTCACTTGCTTTTCCTCATCAATTCCTCTGACCTGTGCTCCCCTGTCCTTCCTCATCAAAGTCCGCCTTCCAAAAAATCCCTCTTTAACTTCTTCAGAGCCTTTCCCAGAATCAACTCGAGCTCTGGCATGTTAAAAGCAACACCAGGAAATCAAAACCACACAAAAGACCTTCACCAGAACAACCAAGGGTGCCCATCGCATTGTTACCTCCATGGACCCTGTCTTGCGGTTCCTGACCAGCGGTGACCTTCGCTGAATGCTGACGGGCTCGGAAGGCTGCGGAGACCTTTGTTGTGCACGATCCGGCTCATCGGTGCCCTTCTCTTTGGAGAGGTTCTCCAGGCTGCCCTGGTTGGCTTTCTTGCCCTCGTTCTGCAGGAAGGAGACAGGAACACCTCCAGGCACGTGGCCATTGCAAGCGCTGCCCAGCACCAGCTGCAGCCGTGGTCTGGTCTCCAGCTCCGCAGGGCACAGGAGGTGCCTGCATCCCCAGAGACGCAGCAAACCCCGGGCGCTCGGCAGAGACGCAACCTGCCCGCAGCCCACGGTACGAGGAGGGTCAGAGGAGGGTTTGCTGGAGCCCAGGGGACAGCGCGCTCACCTCCGCCGAGGCAGGACGGAACCCGAACCCCGTGGGCACGTTCCCGTCCTCCTCGCAGCCCTTCACGCCGGGGCTGAAGTGCAGCTCCACGTGGAAACGCTCTTCCGAAGATGGGTCCTGTGAACGTGAGGCACAGGGAACAAGGAAACAAATGAAACTCGGTCCTCGTCAGCAGAGCCAGGGTTGGACCGGCCGCCCGAGCGTGTCTGCTGGGAAGGGAAGCAGAAGCAACAAGAAACCACCAACGCGATGGCGCTCGGTTTGTCTCACCCAAAGGGCCAGCCCTTGGTAGCACAAAGCCGAGGCATTCAAATTGTTATTTTGTGACAATACCCACCAGAAGACCAAAACAGAATAGGGCTATACGTGTATATATGTATTATAGTAAAATATATATATATTTTTATATATATATATACACACACACACACACAAACCTAAAACATAGCCCGTTCCGATCCATTTGTGTTGCAAAACCACCACACACTGGGGCAGGGAGAGACTGCTTCCCTCCTGGACCCTTAGTTGAGTTCCAAGATTTAATTGTCTCTAATACTAATTTATATATTTTTTTAAGGGAAGCCAGAGCTTTTGCAGTATCTGACACTAATGATGCAAAACCAAAAGTTTCCCCATCTCTACTTACTAACAGATTTAGACCGCTCCTAAAATCTCTATTCAGAGTTTGGGGTTTTTTTTGACAAATGGCACTAAGAAATGTTTCCCTTGTCCCATTAAACCCCCCCATCAGCTCTGTGAATCCAGGACTCCAAGGATCGCGTGTGGCGGAGAGGGGCTGCTTCCTCCGCACCACCGCACCTGGGGCTCAGCACCTGCGGGTCGGTGCCAAACCTGCTCACCATCAGCTTCCATGTTCTGGCTGTTTTATAAATTATTCTCTTTACCTCCTGAAGATATCAGGATATACTTCCCTAACTATACCAGTGTATTTTTAAAATAAAAATCTTTACGAATGTGGAATTCCTGGATGTTTTCTAGAAATACTTGGAAAAAACTGCCAAATATAATTTGGTTTTATTTATTTTTTCCTACTGTTAATTTGTAATTAATATTAAGAAACAGCAAATTATTTTGCTTTAGGAAACACTTTAAAATAGATAGTATTGATTATTTCAGTTTGGTATTACTGCTCAGGGTGGCGTTCTGCTTACATGTAGTGAGCACTGACCGGGTCACAGACTCCCACCTAAAAATAAAACCTAGCAATTGTGTTAGCGATCCATCCATCTTTATTCACAAGCGGAGAGAGCTCAGGTTACGAACTTCCAAGCTGAACTCATCTTCCAGGGACTGTGCCTTGCGTCACAGCAGGAAGGGTTTATCCTATACCTACATCCCTCACCTTGTTGTTGTCCTCGTAGAGCATGATAACAATCTGGGTCATGTAGTTCAGCTCTGAGATAGCACTCAAATAGTCCATGGCTCGCTTCCACTGCTGGTCTTTGTTCTCCTGATACACACACACAAACAGTCGCATGGAATAAGCAACAGCAGACACCTGGCAGCCTTCAGTGAGATGGGCTGAGGGAGTTTGCCTCCACAAGATAACAACATCATCAAGACAAAACCACTTTGCTTCACTTGCATGGAGAGAGATGACACTGCAGTGAGGGTGGGTGCACAGCGAGGAGCAGCTGCAGGGGCCGCGGCAGCTCCCGCACACCCCGCATGTGGACCCGCACACCCCACTGCGAGCTCTGGGCCATGCTGACCCCAGAAACACGCAACCCACAGCTGGTTGCCAAATGCCATCGCCTCACACTGCTGTCCTCCCACACAGGTGAGCGGTCTGCTCATCTGAGAGCAGCAGGACAGCTCTGGAGAAAACACATCTCTGCACGAGCAAGGCGGGCAGGGTCGGGCTGGGGAAGAACAAGCCTGCATGGCAGAGCGGCAGGCAGCTGCAGCATGCAAACACGCAGCGGTGCAGTCGGCCACAGGCCACTGGTGCACATCGTTACTGGGAGGGGGAACCTGCAAACACACACTGTCCCCCTGGGCAAGGGCACTGAAGAGAGCAGGAAGCTCACAGCGTGAGCACCGCGTGACACTTACGTCCAGGAGCCCCCCGTAGCGGAAGATGCTGAGCAGAGAGTGCACGTGGCTCTCGCTGGTGAAGTAGAGCCGTGTCCGAACGTGGCGACCTGGCGACAGAACTCCTCTGGAGTACCTGAAACAAAACCAGCCTGCTGTTACTCATACCTGCCAACAACTGCCGTCACACCGCAGCACTTCTGCAGGTTTAGCAGAACATGATAATCCCCCATCGGGAGCTGTCAAAGAGCAGCAGGAACAGAACAGTGAGCGCACTGGGCACAGCAGTAGGATTTGTGGTGTCCTAAGGGAGCCATGGTAAGGCAGGGGTTGCTCATCACACCAGCACTTGCCCCTCGCAGAGACGAGGATGAAGGCACCATCATCCAACTACAAGGGGTTTAAGCTTCTGTGGCACTGTGCTCCCGCCCCACAGCCTCAATATGCTTTTCCATTTTCCTTCTGGATCCAGGAGCACCAAACGCCTCCCTCGTGCTGTGCCCTTCAGTGCTGATCAGTGCCCCTTCCCCAAAGCGCACGCTGGCGTGGTCCCCACACACTGCTGCAGAGCTGCCCTCCCCACCAGTAGCAGCAAAAGCCTTACAAGGGATGTAGTTTGTTGACAGACTCATCTTCGTGGGTTCTCTGTAGGTCCAACTGGATCTTTTTAATGAGAGGAAGACAAAAGCCAATAGCAATCTCCAGTTTCTCCTCCTTATTAATTCCATATTCCTGCAGGAACAAAACAACAGATACCCCTGAGCCCTGGTTCTTTGCCACATCCTCACATGAAAGGAGGCTGGACATCAGTCCTGCCTGCAAGCACCACTACAGTTAAGCAAAGACAGAACGGGAAATGTCACTCAGCACCTTGTTTTCCCCCACAAAATAGTGTCAGTATTCTTCCAAGAGCTGATAGGCACAAGTACCACCATAGAACCTTCTCGCATGGCACAGAAACTCAAAGCCTGACCTGGCATGAGCATTAGTGCATCAACTACGATTTGTAAAGATAAAGCTTGAAGTGCTATGCTGGAAACTGCCAAACTGCATCTCCTCAGGAACACTGTGAAGAAGTTTAGAAGCCCACTGCTGCTCTACATGGGCACAACTGCAGTTGGACGTTGGTAGGGTAGCAGCAGCTTGTCCCATCTAAACGAAGCTCTTCTGCCAGAAGTGGGACAAAACGATGGTGAACACAGAGATCTGTTGCATGTGGCCCTCCTTTCCCTTCCCCTCTCATGTTCATGGGTATAAACTTTGTGAGAAGCAAGCCAACTTTGCAAACTGAAGAAGTTCTAGTTTGACAAGAATAACAAACCTTCACTTTAACACAGAAATCTCTCTTGCCCTGTACAATCTGTATGCTGCTACAGCACACACGCAGCTCAGAGCTGTGCTATACGGCACCACAACAAACACGAAAAGCTGCTGAGGCAGCTGCTCATCAGCCTGACGCTGTCAGAATCCTCAACCGGGAAGATGGCCCTGCCACATCTTAAGTCATAAATGGTTTGGGTCTTATATAAATGCTAAGAGATAGATCAGATATAGCTGTGGAAAACTGCCTTTAGAGTTAATGTGCAAGAGAATCGAGACAAAACAGACCAAGGGTCAGAACCCGACAGCACAGGCATGGCCACGCAAGCAGGGCAGCCCGTACCTGGGGTATGATCACATCTGCCAGGGCTTTGGAGAGTTTGAAGAGTTCGGCTGTGCCTTCCAGCTTCAGTGCACAGTTGTGCTGCACATCATACTTGATGCAGTCATAGATATCCGGGATCTTGCTGATGTCGTAACGCCCGTTCTTCATGCGGAAATCTCGCTCCAGCTTGCTCCAGCGTTGCAGCATCAGTTCTAAAGTCTCGCTGTGGTACAGCTGCAGGTCTGAACAGCAGAGAACACCAAACCACAGTCACGTCCTGACCACCTCTGCCTCGATATTAGCGACAGCTATGACTGATTTCTCCCAGCACAGACGGGCCCTGATTATTATGTCACCCACCAGAATTCTCGACTGGAAAAGCCACTGGACCTGTTGGTGGAGTTTTAAGCTGCAGCAAGAAGCTACTTCTGAAATACTTGAGAAGAGTGAAACTGCTTGCCTGTTGGCTTATGTCTGCCATAAATCGTGTGAAATGTCCCACAGATGCCTTTTTAAAACCTCTGCACTAATATTAGCAAAGTTCTTAGAGATGAGCAAATTGTGACTGAAAAACTTGCTGTTTATAGCCTTGAGCTTCCCTCCAGAAAATGCTTGAAAAAAAATCAGGCGTACCTCCCAGGCCATACTGCTGTTGTTTATGTTCACTCTAAACCAAAGGTACACAGATCATTTCCTTTGCATTACAGATCTCTTTAACAGTAGCTGAAAGTGGAATAGGAGCCTTCTACATGAATAGCACATACAGATTTTCACTTTAGAATTTCTTTGTTACAAACATAAACTGTAGTGGTGTTTGTGAGCTCTGAAGATGTAACAATAGATTAATCTGCCCCAGACCCTTTCCAGTTCTGATGCTCACCTGCAGATTTTGGGTCTTCCAGACGTTTTTTGATCTGGGAAGTGAGATTCTCAATCAGGGCAAACACCTGGTTACAGACCTCTACAGGGTTCTGGATGAACATCATGGAGTTGAGCAGAGATGCGCTGCCTGTGGGTGCTAGCTGAGAGAAGAACCAGCACAGATCAGTCAGGATCTCGACAACTGGGAACACCATGTCTGCCTTTTGCAGCTGTACTGCTTTTGATCAGGTACAA